>NC_061510.1:230933478-230948689 GCF_022539505.1 Lolium rigidum | reverse complement strand
TATTATTCGAAGACTTGGAGACCAACTCTTGGGGATCCACCTATATAATGAGGGGCCAAGGGAGGGGGCCGGCCACCCCAAGACCACAACCCGGCCGCCCCCTGAGTGGCCGGCCACCCCTCCCAAACCCTAGCCGCCCCCTCTCCTCCATAGCTCCCGCGTGCTTTAGCGAAGCTCCGCCGGAGTTCTCCACCGCCACCGACACCACGCCGTCGTGCCGTCTGGATTCAAGAGGAGCTACTACTTCCGCTGCCCGCCGGAACGGGAGGTGGACGTCGTCTTCATCAACAACCGAACGTGTGACCGAGTACGGAGGTGTCGCCCGTTCGTGGCGCCGAACCGATCGTGATCAAGATCTTCTACGCGCTTTTGCAAGCGGCAAGTAAACGTCTACCGCAGCAACAAGAGCCTCATCTTGTAGGCTTTGGAATCTCTTCAAGGGTGAGACTCGATACCCCCTCGTTGCTACCGTCTTCTAGATTGCATCTTGGCTTGGATTGCGTGTTCGCGGTAGGAATTTTTTTGTTTTCTATGCAACGTTATCCTACAGTGTTCTACCGCCATTTCGGCATGTAGAGCGCCGTGTTTTAAAATTAGCGTTTGAATTCCCCTAGCCGAATTCGAAATATAGTCGAATTCGGCCTCTATGTATGAACTCCGCCCGTAATATAATAAATATCATTAAATTTAGTCTATATTCACCCGTTTTTAGCCGTAGTTTGTCAAGTTTCGCTTTTTAAATTCGCATCGTCGACTTCGCCTGGGCACGCGACTGGGAAACTACTACTCCCCACGCCAAATCTTCCTCCAATCCGGACGAAAATTTCGCCGGATTTGGGCGTGGGGAGCGCCAACGAGTGGGGATGCTCTAACTTCTCTTGGGTTTTGTCTTCTGTGGGTCTTGATTACGTGACTGGGTGGCCCATGTCCGTGACAATTTCGTTGTGCCATGGGCCATGGCTTTACAAAGGGTCGGGCCCGGCGGACCGTGGCGCGCTCTCCGGTTCAGTTGCGTGTTTGCTTCTTTTTTTTTTATCCTCGCTGCTCCACTCAGTGTCTACTGACACGATGCTAGTGGGTTTGAATGGATGACAAAATTGAGAACAAAGCAATGCCGTTGGCTCCAGACGAAACCCAATAAATTAGACACGCATGGGCATGTGTGCGGTGACTGCTGATTAGGATGGGCGCACCGCGCACATGTGGTAGTAGGAGACAAACTCCAAGAGAAATCCACGCGGTGACTACGTCAATCTTATACTCCTACTACACACAAACGCATAGCTTAATTTATGCATTGTTTTTATTTTATACTGAGTAGTATTTCTGCGGGAGAATGGAGCATGCAGTTAGATGGTTTTTTTTTAGGTATGTAGTTAGGTGGTTAGGCAGTTGCGCTGCATGTCCACGAATCAAGGCCCCCAGTTGTGGGCTGGAGCTCGCGGTATCTGCGCTCAACGCACCAGAGTCGCAACAAGGATTTGACCCTCAATACTGACGGTGGCGGCTGTCAGTTATGTGACCTGAGGCCTGAGGGAGTAAATTACATAAATCTACCACAATTGAGGCAGTGGACATAAATCAGTACCATTCTTGAAAATTTTTACTAAAAACTACCACTTCAGAGGTAATCAATAACACATAGCGCAAACACAAGTCTGAGAGCCGTTTAGGGGCTGAGGGCCCACTGTCAGGCCGAACGGCCGTTTCGTCTCGTCAGTTGCCGGAACGCTGGTAGCCATGCACCACTCCTTCAGCTCCACGACGCGGGCGTCGGTGTCGTGGGCGCCGGAGTGGAGGATGTCGGACACAGCTGCCACGGCGCCCGCGTCCATCAGCGCGGCGCGGCCCTCCGCGCAGCCCCCCCACGTTGTAGACGACCAGCCTACGGATGGGCGTCGGCGACGGTGAGGCGGTGAGCAGGGCCTTGGGCGCCCCCGAGAAGCGCGCGACCTTGGTCTGGTTCACGACGGTGAGGGAGAGGTGGTAGACCGCCATCCCAGCGTCGCGCCGCGAGCGCGGGTGTTGGGCAGGGGAGGTGAGGAGCTCGGGAGCGGCGGCACCGCGCCCAGCACGCCGATGACGGCGCGGATCTCCTCGGCAAGCGCGAGCCCAAAGAGCGCGCCCGCCGGCCGAGCAACGGAGCACCTCGACGATGCGCATCTTGTTGACCAGCTCGAGGGAGATGTTCACCAGCGCGGCGGTCGCGTCGACGCGAGCGGCGGCGTGGCGCGGGGATGAGATTTCCGTTAGCAAAACATGGCCGCTGTTGCGTGTGATGGAGTTGGAAGGCTTCTGCAGGCGACGCTGCGACGCGGGTGGCGCAGGAGGCGCTGAAGAGAATGTGTGGTCGACCGTGCCGGTGCGGGGCGTCCTGGCCCGCAGCTTCTGTTGACGCCGAGGGCGAGGCCGCTGCACGCGGACGCGGGTGCAGCTTTGCCCGGAAGACCGACGGGGGCGCGCATCCGACGAGGTGCTGGTACGCGCTGGTATTGTTTCCCGCTCGCTCAAGTTCGTCATGCCGCCGCCTACTGCTGTTACTAGTTGGTGCGCGCGCGTGCTTGCTCATTTGCCGATGCCGCTAATGCGCTGCTTAGGTGCTGCTGCTTGCGTGCATGCCCATGGTGCGCCGCTCGCAGGTTGCTGCATGTTGTTTCCGTGGGCGCCGCTGCTTGCTGCTCGTGCGTGCTGCTGCCGCCGGCCGTCGCTGCTGCATGCGCATGAGGCGCTGAAGTTGGAGGCGCACAGCGGCAGTAGGCCTGTACAGTTTCAGGCGCTGCGGAAGTTGGTGGTGGGGCCGGTCCTGCATCGGACAGGGATGGTGCGGCCCGTGCCGGCGGGCGCGCGGTGATTCCCTCGGTACCGAGCCCGACGGCGCGTGCGGACCTGGCGGCGGCGCGAGCGAACCAGGCCGACGACGCGCGCGGACCTGGCGGCGGCGCGAGGGAACCTGGCCGGCGACGTGCGAAGAACCAGCCGACGGCGCTCAGGGAACTCGCCGGCGGCGTGCTGAGCTCGCGCCGCCGCTCCGTGCTCTCCCGCGTGGCCTCCCCGAGCAGGGCCAGCGGCGCCGCCACCTTGCTGTCCTCGTCCGCGTCCATCACCGTCGCCTCTACCTCATCCTCCAACGGGTCAACCGCCCAAAGCGGTTTTTCTGACGGTGCCGTGGCCTACCGGTCACGTTTGGACCGTCCGCTTTTCGTTCGTGATTCGCGCTGCTCCAGGAGAACTTCCATTTCTTATTCTGTATATCAGCATTTCCGGTATGCGGCCATGCAAATACGTACAAAGACTTGTACCTGGACGGCTCCGTAATAAATAGACCTGTACCTGGCCGGCTCCCAAAATAAAGAGACATGTACCTGGCGGTGGAGGGTGGACCATATAATTTCCCCGTCGTTGCCCGTTTTGACCTAGATCTGGCGGCCCGGGAGTTTCCCTTTCGCCCACTCCCCACCACGGTGTAGCTATGGTGGTGGCGGGCAGCCTTCTTCTCCGGCGCCGTTAACTCCCCACCATTTTCGTGTGCAGACACCTTTTCACGTAGTGGTCAAACTGCAAACTTTCCCTGGACAAGTTCGTTTCTGATTGCATGAAAATGTAGCTGGGATCAAAGAAAGATAAGGATTCAAAGTTCAGTGATCCCATTAACTGAAAATACAGAACTTACATATATATAAAGAACCGAGTCAGACGTTAATCTGAACAGCAATTTCTACAAATTTATAACAACAATGTGATCACGAATTACACAAACGTGAGATATTTTTTTTTGAGGAACAAACTTGGACCAAGAGCTGATTTTTCTAGAATAAACTAGGACTAAGAGCTGTTTTTTTGAGGTTTGCTCCAAAGGAGTTGCAGTTCTCGAATTACACAAACATCAGATATATTGAAGATCCCGTAACTAAACTGTAATTAGGCTACTGGAGTACTTTCTGATACAACATTATGTAACTTCCTAACCAAAGTGCTATACAATATTACAACCTATTGAAAAGGGTAATCTCATTTGGGGCCAGCTTGATGCTGAATTTGTGGCACCATCTACTCAGGTCAGCTGAATGTTATGAAGTATCTTGGCCTTCTTTGCTTTAAACTGCAGTTCAGCTGAAGTTTCCTACAGTTTAGCCTCAAGTTGGGTTATCTTCGCTCTACTCATACCAATTGTTCTTCCACGGATTGGATTAACATGGTATTCTCTGCAACATATGCTGCTTGATCCAAACGGATCTTGTCGGCTCTCGCAGACTATCCGGCTGATAACGTAATCCTCCAGCTGTTCCTCCCAGATCCAAGTGATATAAGAAATCTATCCCTACACCATTGGTAAGTGATTGGTTAGAAGCAACATAGTAATTCGAGCAATTTTTTTGAAAATATTATTATTTGTGGCTCTAAAGAAATAATAATGTTTTTTTAAACTAGCGTAATTCAAGCAGCACATAGCTCCACTAACTGAGACAAAAAAAAACTCTTGTTGCTTCCTGAGAATAGAAATCACTATCAGAAGTGAATGGGAGCCGGCTGTTCCAGTCTTGTAACTGTAATTAGGTACAAAATTAGTTCACATAATGTACTTCCTATATGGAACAATAAATAAAGCAGCAACGGCTTCTGGCAAAACTAATTCACAAAATTTGTATCGAAAAATGTGGAATATAAACTATAAATTGTTGTCTTTGATAAACAAAAAAAGAAATTAATTTGCTCCTATCTGGTTGCCATATATGTACTAGCTACTACTAAAATACACGTCGACTAGTCCAACAGTAGTCTAGACTAGTCACGACTAGTCTATGAGTCGGTAAGCTAACGACTCGGTTCGACTTGTCGACTCGTAATCCTTGTGCAGGGGGCGGAAATTCAGAAACATTTTTGATTCATGTGTCCAAATTACCTAGTGCTACTTTGAGTAGTAGCCTTAATAGTTGTATTTTTTTTTGAAACACTGTACAATAGTTCTAAGTTGAAAGCAAGCATGTGATACATAACAGATTAACACAGCGCACGTTGACAGTCGACAAAAGAAGTAATAAATCCATCCTTAGTAGAGTGAAAAATGACCCACATAAGAAATGGCCTACAGTAACGCCAACAATGAGCACTGCCATTGGCTCTGTATAGAGGCATCCCGTAATCCAGTAGCTTGGACAGCAAGGGTAAAGAATATTGCTATTCCCAGCTCAAGCCTCTAGCACGGAGCATTTTGAGGAAATAGAGGGAATTTTCTAGCTAGGGTACTAATTTGTATACTACTGGTCTGTATGTAAGGCATGGCCTAATATGGAGATCTGAGCGCATGTACATATTATAAGCTTAAGTTCTCAATTATCTGTACAGAACTCTTGGTAAGCTGATCCTTAAATTGCCCCAGTCTCTATGTGGAATAGAATACGGAAATAAATCTCTGAACTTCGTCTGTTCGAAATGTGCTCCTGTTCTTCGTTGAATGGAAACCTAACAATGTCGGCCGGGACCATAAACAAACACATTTCGGTAATACAAGACGAAATCCTGACCGGAACAGAATACAATCCTATCCCTGTTCAAACAGTAAACAAGAAAGAAACTCACCGGACTGAAGCGCAGATCTAAATCAGAAACGATGACCTAGACGGCCGACCTGACGCCGCCATCAAGCTCTAGCACCCCGTGGTGCCAATCGCCATCCCAGGCCGCGCCAACGACTCCGTCAGCACCGCAGAGCAAGCCATCGTACCCGTCGCCGCCGTCATGCTCCGGTACCCCGGCGTACCACTAATCGCCGCAGAGCACGCCGGGAACTCTGACTTATCCGTCAATCACGACGTTGATAAGAGGCCACACAGCGCCTCCCCCGACCTCGGCCGTTTAGATTGGATGGTCGGTACGCGCCGCCGCCGGGCTCGTACGGTCCCAGCCCCACGAAGCAAAGGGGAGGAGATGAGGAAAACGGAGATGGTGGCCGGTTCTTTCTGGAGTAAATTCGTTTCTGGGCCCACTACCAATACCCATGAATACTGCGAGTTCTTATTTCAGTGTTACCTCGATACGGTGACGGGAGTATCTAGAGAGCACCAATCGCGACGGTTTCGGACGGGCGATCTGTGACCGGTAGGCCACGGTGCCGCTAGATTGGCATTTTCGCGCCCCTTCTGCCACCACGGGCTTCATGGACGCTGCATCCTCCTTCGCAGCAGCTTCTGTAACTAACGGATAGAAAACGGTCGTTCGGCTTGACAGTGGGCCCTCAGCCCTTAAACGGCTCTCAGACTTGTATTTGCGCGATCTCTTACTTATTACCTTAGAAGTTGTAGTTTTTAGTAAAAAAATCCAGGAATGGTACTAACGCGTTACCACTGCCGTAATTGTGGTAGATTTATGTAATTCACTCGGCCTGAGGAGATGACACCACCTCGACCAACCGGATTAGGAGTAGAAGTGCATATATGCGCATGGTGCATGCGCGTGCGGGGGAAATGGGCGTAGGCAAGTGCTAACAGCAACTTAGAGCATCTTCACTCGTTGGCGCTCCCCACGCTCAAATTCGGTGAAATTTACGTCTGGATTGGAGGAAGATTTGGCCTGGGGAGCGCCAAAGTTCCAGCCGTCCCCCCGGCAGGAAACCCCCAACCTCGACCATTTGACATATTTCAAATAAATTTAATATAAAATTTAACAAGTTCGGCGAGCAAGAGTACGAAAATTGCTGAAACAAATTTGGCGATAATCAGTACAATGTTTAACAAGTGCTGAAACAAATGAATCACACAATTTCACAATTTTTCAAACAAATTATGACAGACTAGTTGGCGTCGGCGTTGGCGTTGCCTCGGAGCGTCCATATGTGCTCCACCGGATCATCTTGCGACTGGCGATGCATTGTAGAGTCTCGAATCTCCTGGCGCATAGCAATGTAGGCGGCCCATGATGGAGGCACTCGATGATTAGGGTCGTGCAAGAGGACCCTCTCTCTCGTATGGTGCTTGTTGCTCGACCGGAGGAACCGGATGTTTTCGCTCATTTTCAATAATCATATTGTGTAGGCACACACAACAGTTCATCACCTCCCACATCTGATCTTTGGACCAAGTCATAGCGGGAAACCGGACGACAGCAAATCTCTGCTGGAGGACACCAAATGCACGCTCCACGTCTTTTTGGCAAGCTTCTTGTTTCTTCACAAACTCGCAAAGTTTGGGGGTGCTAGGTTTCGAGATAGTCTTCACAAATGTTGCCCACTTTGGATAGATACCATCTGCAAGGTAGTATCCTTTGTTGTAGTGCCGACCATTGATCACATAGTTCACCGGGGGAGCATGACCCTTGATACGTCTCAAACGTATCTATAATTTCTTATGTTCCATGCTACTTTTATGATGATACTCACATGTTTTATACACATTATATGTCATTATTATGCATTTTCCGGCACTAATCTATTGACGAGATGCCGAAGAGCTACAGCTGGGCATGGGCAACCCGGCCCGGACGGCCCGACCCGACCCGGCCCAAAAATCTCGGGCCGGGCCGGGCCGGGCTTGCATGTTGGGCCGGGTTCGGGCCTGAATTTGGAGCCCGAAGGTCGGGCCGGGCCGGGTTCGGGCTTGAAGAAAACAGGATTTTAGCCTAGTTCGGGCCGGGCTTGTCGGGCCGGGCCGGGCTTTTGTCAGTTCGGGCCGGGTTCGGGCCCGATTTGCAAGCCCGAATGTCGGGCCGGGCCGGGCTCGGGCCTGGGAAATCGGGTTCGGGCTTTTTCGGGCTTGGCCCGAAACCCGGCCCGGCCCGAAGAATGCCCAGGTGTACGAAGAGCCAGTTGTTGTTTTCTGCTGTTTTTGGTTTCAGAAATCCTACAAAGGAAATATTCTCGGAATTGGACGAAATCAACGCCCAGGGTCTTATTTTTCCACGAAGCTTCCAGAAGACCGAAAGGATTACGAAGTGGGGCGACGAGGCGCCGCCACGCCAGGGCCGCGCGGCCAGGGCTGGGCCCGCGCCGCCCTGTTGTGTGGGGCCCTCATGTCTCCCCTAAACCTACCCTTCCGCCTACTTAAAGCCTTCATCGAGAAAACCCCAGTACCAAGAGCCACGATACGAAAAACCTTCCAGAGACGCCGCCGCCGCCAATCCCATCTCGGGGGATTCAGGAGATCACCTCTGGCACCCTGCCGGAGAGGGGGATCATCTCCCGGAGGGCTCTTCATCGCCATGATCGCCTCCGGATCGATGTGTGAGTAGTTCACCCCTGGACTATGGGTCCATAGCAGTAGCTAGATGGTTGTCTTCTCCTCATTGTGCTATCATGTTAGATCTTGTGAGCTGCCTATCATGATCAAGATCATCTATTTGTAATGCTACATGTTGTGTTTGTTGGGATCCGATGAATATTGAATACTATGTCAAGTTGATTACCAATCTATCATATATGTTGTTTATGTTCTTGCATGCTCTCCGTTGCTAGTAGAGGTTACGGCCAAGTTGATACTTGTGACTCCAAGAGGGAGTATTTATGCTCGATAGTGGGTTCATGCCTCCATTGAATGCAGGACAGTGACAGAAAGTTCTAAGGTTGTGGATGTGCTCTTGCCACTAGGGATAAAACATCGATGCTTTGTCTAAGGATATTTGTGTTGATTACATTACGCACCATACTTAATGCAATTGTCTGTTGTTTGCAACTTAATACTGGAAGGGGTTCGGATGATAACCTGAACGTGGAATTTTTAGGCATAGATGCATGGTGGATAGCGGTCTATGTACTTTGTCGTAATGCCCTGATTAAATCTCATAGTACTCATCATGATATATGTATGTGCATTGTTATGCCTTCTTTATTTGTCAATTGCCCAACTGTAATTTGTTCACCCAACATGCTATTTATCTTATGGGAGAGACACCACTAGTGAACTGTGGATCCAAGTCCATTCTTTACATCTGAAATACAATCTACTCCAATTGTTCTTTATTGTTTTTCGCAAACAAACATCATCTTCCACACTATACATCTAATCCTTTGTTTACAGCAAGCCGGTGAGATTGACAACCTCACTGTTACGTTGGGGCAAAGTACTTTGATTGTGTTGTGCAGGTTCCACGTTGGCGCCGGAATCCCTGGTGTTGCGCCGCACTACACTCCGTCACCAACAACCTTCACGTGTTCCTTGACACCTACTGGTTCGATAACCTTGGTTTCTTACTGAGGGAAAATTTGCTGCTGTACGCATCACATCTTCCTCTTGGGGTTCCAAACGGACGTGTGTCTTGCACGCTATCAAGCTCTTTTCTGGCGCCGTTGCCGGGGAGATCAAGACACGCTGCAAGGGGAGTCTCCCACATCCAATCTCTTTACTTTGTTTTTGTCTTGCTTTACTTTATTTTATTTACTGCTTTGTTTGCTCTTTATATCAAAAATACAAAAAAATAGTTGCTAGATTACTTTATTTACTGTCTTGTTCTCTATATTGAAAACACAAAAAAATTAGTTACTTGCATTTACTTTATTTAGTTTGCTTTATTTACTACTACTAAAAATGAGTAATCCGGAAGTTGAAGTTCGTTCGTTTAAGCAACAAGGGGGAGAAAGTTTTAAAGATGCTTGGTATAGAATTAGTGATGCTCATCATAGGTGCATTAAGAAACACTCCACTATTATACTACTTAGGAACTTTTATGTTGGTATCTCTAGTTGGAATAGGTATGTTCTTGATACTCTTGCGGGAGGTAATTTCGTAGGCACTCCTGCTTTAGAAGCTAGTTGCATTATTGAGAGTCTAGTTGGAATACCCCTGTTAATGAAGCTAAAATTGAAATCTCTCTTGAAGATGTCATGAAAAAGTTGGAAGCCATAGAGAAAAATCTTCCAAGTGTTGAGACTAAATTGGGAATATTACTTAATAACACCGATAAACTTGATAAAACTCTAAGTGGAATCAATGAGAGAATTGCCGTTTTAGAAACTTGTGCTACTCATGATAATCGAACCCATAGGATTAGTGAACTTGAAGAAGCTATGGGAACCTTGGGTTCAACTTTTTCTTCTCTTAAGTTTAAGGAGAAAGCCTATGTGGGTAAGGAGCAAAAGTTCATGTATGTCTCTAAAGTGCCTAAGCCAAAAAATTGTTATAGGCCTAAAATTGACAAAGCCCTTAGTACCACTATGGATAATGGAGCATCTAAGATACCCAATGTGACAAATTGTGAAAATTATGATGTTGATGCTTCATCTCTCGATAATACTTGATTCACACTTTACGCGCCTAGCCGAAAGGCGTTAAAGAAAGCGCTTATGGGAGACAACCCATTATTTTACTTCTGCACCTTTATTTTATATTTGAGTCTTGGAAGTTGTTACTACTGTAGCAACCTCTCCTTATCTTTATTTTATTGCATTGTTGTGCCAAGTAAAGTCTTTGATAGTAAAGTCAATACTAGATTTGGATTACTGCGCAGGAACAGATTTCTTGCTGTCACGAAATTGAGCTGCCCCTGCTGTAGAAAATTTAGAAAAATCTCCCAATTTACGTGCGTGATCCTCAGATATGTACGCAACTTTAATTAAATTTGAGCATTTTCATCTGAGTAAGTTAAGTGCCCCTGAAAAATTCGTCTTTACGGACTGTTCTGTTTTGACAGATTCTGCCTTTTATTTCGCATTGCCTGTTTTGCTATGCTTAATGGATTTTTTTGTTCCATTAACTTTCAGTAGCTTTGTGCAATGTCCAGAAGTGTTAAGAATGATTATGTCGCCTCTGAATATATGAATTTTCAATTATGCACTAACCCTCTAATGAGTTTGTTTTGAGTTTGGTGTGGAGGAAGTTTTCAAGGGTCAAGAGAGGAGGATGATACAATATGATCAAGAAGAGTGAAAAGTCTAAGCTTGGGGATGCCCCGTGGTTCATCCACTGCATATTTTAAGAAGACTCAAGCATCTAAGCTTGGGGATGCCCAAGGCATCCCTTCTTCATCGACAACTTATCGGGTCACCTCTAGTGAAACTATATTTTTATTTCGTCACATCTTATGTGCTTTACTTGGAGCGTCCGTTTGTTTTTATTTTTGTTTTTGTTTGAATAAAATCGGATCCTAGCATTCTTTGTTTGGGAGAGAGACACGCTCCGCTGTTTCGTATGAACACATATGTTCTTAGCTTTATTCTTAATGTTCATGGCGAAGGTTGAAACTGCTTCGTTCATTGTTATATGGTTGGAAACGAGAAAATGCTGCATGTGGTAAATGGTATAATGTCTTGAATAATTTGATACTTGGCAATTGTTGTGCTCATATAGATCATGTTTAAGCTCTTGCATCATGTACTTTGTACCCATTAATGAAGAACTACATAGAGCTTGTTAAAATTTGGTTTGCATGATTGGTCTCTAGAGTCTAGATATTTTCTGGTTAAGGTGTTTGAACAACAAGGAGACGATGTAAAGTCTTATAATGCTTATAATATGTTCATATGTGAGTTTTGCTGCATCGTTTTATACTTGAGTTTGCTTCAAACAACCTTGCTAGCCTAGCCTTGTATCGAGAGGAATTCTTCTCGTGCATCCAAATCCTTGAGCCAAAAACTATGCCATTTGTGTCCACCATACCTACCTACTACATGGTATTTCTCTCGCCATTCCAAAGTACATTACTTGAGTGCTACCTTTAAAAATTCTATTCTTTGTCTTTACAATATATAGCTCATGGGAAAATAGCCTTAAAAACTATTGTGGTGAAGAATATGTAGCTATGTATCTTATTTCTTAATAAGTTGCTTGTTGAGCGGTAACCATGTTTCTAGGGACGTGATGTCGACGCACGCTTCTATTCCTGTAGACAGTGTTGGGCCTCCAAGAGCAGAGGTTTGTAGAACAGCAGCAAGTTTCCCTTAAGTGAATCACCCAAGGTTTATCGAACTCAGGGAGGAAGAGGTCAAAGATATCCCTCTCAAGCAACCCCGCAATCACGATACAAGAAGTCTCTTGTGTCCCCAACACACCTAATACACTTGTCAGATGTATAGGTGCACTAGTTCGGCGAAGAGATAGTGAAACACAGGTGGTATGGATGAATATGAGCAAGTAGTAACGGCACCGGAAAATAGCTTGTCGGCGTGCGGTTGATGGTAATAATATTGCAGGAAGTAAAGATGCAAGTAAAACGTATAAATAAGCGATGATTGCAGTATTTGGAAACAAGGCCTAGGGATCATACTTTCACTAGTGGACACTCTCAACATTGCAATCATAAAGGAATATAAATATAAGCACTTCACTATGCTACTATGAATTACTCTTTGGCAAGATAACGAACACTAATTCATCATGTAGGCAAACCTTAAAGATGTATTCCCAAGTACTAATAAACACCCCACGCCGTCACCGTGAGCATTCATAGGAGGTACTAACACACCACAATTTCATAGAGACATCCAACTCAAATCATAACTCGGTGAATAAGTATTCTGTGAAATATAGCCTAAGAGACCCACACGGTGCACACACTCGTCACCTTTACACACGTGGGACAAGGAGTCTCCGGAGATCACATAAGTAAAATCCACTTGAATAGCATAATGACATCTAGATTACAAACTCATCATATGGATCTCAATCATGTAAGGCAGCTCATGAGATCATTGTATTGAAGTACATGGGAGAGAGATTAACCACATAGCTACCGGTACAGCCCTTAGCCTCGATGGAGAACTACTCCCTCCTCATGGGAGACAGCAGCGGTGATGAAGATGGCGGTGGTGTCGATGGAGATGCCTTCCGGGGGCACTTCCCCGTCCCGGCGGCTTGCTGGAATAGAGACTTCTGTCCCCGAGATCTTGGCTTCGTGATGGCGGC
Source organism: Lolium rigidum (assembly GCF_022539505.1). Lineage (NCBI taxonomy): Eukaryota > Viridiplantae > Streptophyta > Magnoliopsida > Poales > Poaceae > Lolium > Lolium rigidum. Next base: position 230,935,865 of record NC_061510.1, on the reverse strand, counting down.
GGCTCTGGAAGGTTTTTCGTACCGTGGCTTTTTCGTATCGAAGATTTAGGTCGGGGAGCTTTATATAGGCGAAGAGGCGGAGTCGGAGGGGGTACGGAGCCGCCACACAATAGGGGGGCGCGCCCCCCTTGGGCCGCGCCAGCCGCATGTGTGGGCCCCCTGTGGCTCTCCTCTGGTCCCTCCCGGGTGTTCTGGAAGCTTCGTGGATTTCTAAGATGCTAGGCGTTGATTTCGTCCGATTCCGAGAATATTTCCTTACTAGGATTTCTGAAACCAAAAACAGCAGAAAACAAGAACTGGCCCTTCGGCATCTCGTCAATAGGTTAGTTCCGGAAAACGCATAATAATGACATATAATGTGTATAAAACATGTGAGTATCATCATAAAAGTAGCATGGAACATAAGAAATTATAGATACGTTTGAGACGTATCAAGCATCCCCAAGCTTAGTTCCTACTCGCCCTCGAGTAGGTAAACGATAACAAAGATAATTTCTGAAGTGACATGCTATCATAATCTTGATCATACTATTGTAAAGCATATGAGATGAATGCAGCGATTCGAAGCAATGATGAAGATAATGAGTAAACAAATGAATCATATAGCAAAGACTTTTCATGAATAATACTTTCAAGACAAGCATCAATAATACTTTCATAAGAGTTACTCATAAAGCAATAGATTCAAAGTAAAAGCATTGAAGCAACACAAAGGAAGATATAAGTTTCAGCAATTGCTTTCAACTTCAACATATTTATCTCATGGATAATTGTCAACACAAAGTAATATAACAAGTGCAATAAGTAAACATGTAAGAATCAATGCACACAGTTCACACAAGTGTTTGCTTCTAGGATAGAAAGAATAGGTAAACTGACTCAACAATAAAGTAGAAGAATGGCCCTTCGCAGAGGGAAGCATGGATTACTGTTTTTGTGCTAGAGCTTTTATTTTGAAAACATAGGAACAATTTTGTCAACGGTAGTAATAAAGCATATGTGTTATGTATAAGATATCCTATAAGTTGCAAGCCTCATGCATAGATTACCAATAGTGCTCGCACCTTGTCCTAATTAGCTTGGATTAACATGGATTATCATTGCATAGCATATGTTTCAACCAAGTGTCACAAAGGGGTACCTCTATGCCGCCTGTACAAAGGTCTAAGGAGAAAGTTCGCGTTGGATTTCTCGCTTTTGATTATTCTCAACTTAGACATCCATACCGGGACAACATAGGCAACAGGTAATGGACTCCTCTTTAATGCATAAGCATTCAACAACAAATAATATTGTCATAAGAGATTGAGGATTAATTGTCCAAACTGAAACTTCCACCATGAATCATGGCTTTAGTTAGCGGCCCAATGTTCTTCTCTAACAATATGCATACTCAAACCATATGATCATGAAAATTGCCCTTACTTCAGACAAGACGAACATGCATAGCAACTCACATGATATTCAACAAAGGTAAAAGTTGATGACGTCCCCAAAAACATGGTTACCGCTTAACAAGCAACTTATTAAGAAATAAGACACATAAGTACATATTCTTCACCACAATAGTTTTTAAGGCTATTTTCCCATGAGCTATATATTGCAAAGACAAAGAATAGAATTTTAAAGGTAGCACTCAAGTAATTTACTTTGGAATGGCAGAGAAATACCATGTAGTAGGTAGGTATGGTGGACACAAATGGCATAGTTTTTGGCTCAAGGATTTGGATGCACGAGAAGAATTCCTATCAATACAAGGCTAGGCTAGCAAGGTTGTTTGAAGCAAACTCAAGTTTAAAACGGTGCAGCAAGACTCACATATGAACATATTGTAAGCATTATAAGACTTTACATCGTCTTCCTTGTTGTTCAAACACCTTAACCAGAAAATATCTAGACTCTAGAGACCAATCATGCAAACCAAATTTTAACAAGCTCTATGTAGTTCTTCATTAATAGGTACAAAGTACATGATGCACGAGCTTAAACATGATCTATATGAGCATAACAATTGCCAAGTATAAAATCATTATACCAATTACCACATGCAGCATTTTCTGTTTCCAACCATATAACAATTAACGAAGCAGTTTCAACCTTCGCCATGAACATTAAGGATAAAGCTAAGTGAAGGAGATATGCCCTAGAGGCAATAATAAAGTGGTTATTATTTATATCTTTATGTTTATGATAAATATTTATATATCATGCTATAATTGTATTAACCGAAACATTAGTACATGTGTGATATGTAGACAACAAGAAGTCCCTAGTATGCCTCTTAAACTAGCTTGTTGATTAATGGATGATTAGTTTCATAATCATGAACATTGGATGTTATTAATAACAAGGTTATATCATTATATGAATGATGTAATGGACACACC
>NC_061510.1:230883777-230933378 GCF_022539505.1 Lolium rigidum | reverse complement strand
GAAGAAACTAACCTTGTTCTTAATTGGGAGAAATGCCACTTTATGGTTAATGAAGGAATTGTATTGGGACATAAAATTTCCGAGAGAGGTATTGAAGTTGATAGAGCTAAAGTTGAAGCAATTGAGAAGATGCCCTATCCGAGGGATGTTAAAGGTATTCGTAGTGTTCTTGGTCATGTTGGGTTTTATAGGAGGTTTATTAAAGATTTCTCCAAGATTTCAAAGCCTCTTACTAATCTTCTTCAAAAAGATGTACCATTTGTTTTTGATGATGATTGTAAGGAAGCTTTTGAAACTCTTAAGAAAGCCTTAACAACCGCTCCTATAGTTGAACCTCCCGATTGGAATTTACCATTTGAAATTATGTGTGATGCTAGTGATTTTGCTCGTAGGCGCTCGTTCTTGGACAACGAGTAGATAAAAAACTGAATGTTATTCATTATGCTAGTAAAACTCTTGATGCTCGCTCAAAGAAATTATGCTACAACCGAAAAGGAATTATTAGCTGTAGTTTTTGCTTGTGATAAATTTAGATCTTATATTGTTGATTCAAAAGTTACTATTCATACTCGATCATGCCGCAATTAGATACCTAATGACAAAGAAAGATGCTAAGCCGAGGCTTATTAGATGGGTACTTCTTTTGCAAGAATTTGATTTACATATTGTAGATAGGAAAGGTGCCGATAATCCCGTTGCCGATAACTTGTCTAGATTGGAAAATATTGCTTATGATCCTGTTCCCGTTAATGATAGTTTTCCAAATGAACAATTGGCCGTAATAAAGGTGAGCTCGCGAGACAGTCCTTGGTATGCCGATTATGCTAACTTTATTGTTTCCAAGTACTTGCCTCCAACCTTTTCAGCTCAAAGCAAAGGAGGAAATTCTTTTATGATTTGAGGCATTATTTCCGGGATGACCCACACTTATATAAAGAAGGAGTGGATGGTATTATGCGAAGATGTGTCCCCGAATATGAACAACAAGAGATATTGAGTAAATGTCATGGTAGTGCTTATGGAGGACATCACGCCGGAGAAAGAACCGCGCAAAAAGTTCTACAATCAGGTTTTTATTGGCCAACTCTCTTCAAGGATGCGAGAAAATTTATTTTATCTTGTGATGAATGCCAAAGGGTTGGTAATATCTCCAGACGCAATGAAATGCCTATGAATTATACTCTTGTTATTGAACCGTTTGATTGTTGGGGATTTGACTTCATGGGACCTTTTCCCTCTTCGAAAGGTAACACGCATATACTTGTTGCTATTGATTATGTTACTAAATGGGTGGAAGCCATACCTACAAAAAGTGCTGATGGTGAGACCTCTTTAAAAATGCTTTTAGATATTATTTTTCCTAGATTTGGAGTACCTAGATATATTATGACTGATGGAGGTTCTCATTTTATTCATGGAGGTTTCAGAAAAACTCTTGCTAGGTATGGTATTAATCATAGAATTGCTTCCGCTTATCATCCTCAAACTAGTGGTCAAGTAGAATTATCAAATAGAGAGATTAAATCTATTTTGCAAAAGACCGTTAATAAAACTAGAAAGAATTGGGCTAGTAAATTGAAGGATGCACTATGGGCTTATAGAACTGCTTATAAAAACCCCATGGGAATGTCACCTTATAAAATGGTTTACGGAAAAGCTTGTCATTTACCCTTAGAGCTAGAACACAAAGCTTATAGGGGCTGTTAGAGAATTAAATAAAGATCCTAAACTTGCCGGTGATAAGAGGTTGCTACAATTAAGTTCTCTAGATGAATGGAGAAGTGAAGCTTATGAAAATGCTAAACTCTTTAAAGAAAAAGTTAAAAAATGGCATGATAAGAGGATCATCAAAAGAGAGTTTAATATTGGGGATAAAGTCCTATTGTATCGGTCTCGTCTCGCATTCTTTGCAGGGAAATTACTCTCGAAATGGGAAGGACCATATGTTGTCGAGGAGGTGTATCGCTCGAGAGCAATCAAGATTAGCTCTCTCCAAGGCAATGCTACGCAAGTGGTGAATGGACAAAGACTCAAGCATTATATCTCGGGTGACTCTTATAATGTTGATGTTGATATTATTCAAGTGGAAACACCGGAAGCTTTCATCAAAGGACAAATTGACAGATCCGCCGTAACTCGACTTTGAATAAGTAACAAGATCGGTAATGAAAAGTACGCAATTTACTTTCCGAACAATATTTTCGCCGTTTTTGGAAAATATGAGAAATTACGAGTTCGAAACGGAGTGGAAAGGACGCACGAGGGCGTGGCACCATAGGCCGGCGCGGCCTAGCCAGGGCCCGCGCCGACCTATGGTTTGGCCGCCCCGTCGCCCCTTTCCGACTCTGGTTCGATCTGGTACTTTCCTTTTGTCGAGAAAATTTTTGCTATATAATCCCCCGGACCCCTGGAGGTCCGTATATCGTGTTCTCGACGTGTTTTGTTTCGAGTTGTTTCGCCAGATCTCGTTTTTAGTCTAGAAGCACCATGGTCTCCAAGAACAAGGGCAAGGGGCTTTCAGAGGAAGAAGTGAAGGAGGTGCCATCGAGACAAGATCAGCAAGCCGGAGGGAGCAAGCAAACCTTGGTGGGATCTGTTGACACTCGACGTTCTTTTTCTCATAACCTGCAGGGACCTCTACCACCCGCTCTTAGCCTCGACTCTTTTCCCATGATGGAAGAAGTTCTACGGATTACTGATGAGTTTTGTGATCAATATCGGGCTCTAAGAAGAGAAGTGGAGATACTCCAGGAGGAGAACTGCCGTCTCCGAAGATTGATCGAATACCACTCGATTCGCGTCACAAGGTCGTCATCGCCGACCTCAGATAACAATGAATCTCTTCGAATCTTAGTGCAGAATTGTCAAGCTGAGAAACTGAAGTTGAAGGAGTTTATTAAGAAGCGCAGGAATTCATCACCACCATCTCCTCAGGAGTAATTCATCTTCGGTATTGGCATCCCCTTGGTTTGTTCCAAGCTTGGGGGAATGCCGCGGTATCACATTATCACTACCTTTTACTTTTATCGTCAAGTAGTGTCATATCATGAATAGGGAAGTTATCGTATAAGATGGGTTGCGTTTGGAAGTATCTCTCCTTTAGTTGTCTATGTATCCCTTGGTGTGAGTTATCGATATGGAATATTAATGAGAAGTCTTATCATTTACATATTGCACATCTTATTTTAGTTTGCAATCTCTATGATTCATCTTGTTGTTAGTATTGGTATCACTTTGGGAGCATTGAAAAAATCTATTTGGTTTTGGCAAACTTAGCATTGGTCAATAGCAACAACACTTTGAGGTTTAAATAGAAAAGAGAAATAAATGTAGATGTTTCATTGTCTTTCTTGTTAGCTCATAGCTCATTATTCTGAAGTTAAAATTGTTTGTGCTTACAAGGAAGATACATGATTGTTTCTATCATATGTATATTTGTTTGTTTTCCTCGACTCTTATGCTTGCTAATTAACCTTGCTAGCCAAAGACCTGTACTGAGAGGGAATACTTCTCGTGCATCCAAACCTTCAACCAAACCTATGTTATTTGTGTCCACCATACCTACCTATTACATGGTATTTTCTGCCATTCCAAGTAAATACTTCATGTGCTACCTTTAAACAATTCAAAACTTAGTATCTCTTATTTGTGTCAATGTTTCATAGCTCATGAGGAAGTATGTGGTGTTTTATCTTTCAATCTTGTTGGGCAATTTCCACCAATGGACTAGTGGCTTCATCCGCTTATCCAATAATTTTGCAAAAAGAGCCGGCAATGGGATTCCCAGTCCCAAATTAATTAAACTAAATAGACACTCCTCCATGGTATGTGATTGATGGACTGGCACCGGAAGGATTCGGTTAGCCATGGCTTGTGTAAGCAAAGGTTGGGGGGAGTGTCATCATCATCATAAAGCTAAAATAAAAAGGCACTCCTTCATGGTATGAGATTGTTGGCAGTGCACCCGAGGATTCGGTTAGCCATGGTTTGTGAAAGAAAGGTTGGAAGGAGTGCCACACAAAAGGAAAATATTATGGGAGCCGCTCTTAGGAGGTTGTCTGGCAAGGGGGTTAGAGTACCCGCTACCAGTCGTTGACAACAACAAACACCTCTCAAAATGTTACTTTTATTATCTCTATATGATTTCAAAACTGAAAGAGCTCTAGCACATGATTTAATCCCTCGCTTCCTCTGCGAAGGGCCTGTCTTTTACTTTATGTTGAGTCAAGTAAACCTATTTCTCTCCATCTCAAGCAAGCATTTGAGTAGTTGTGATCAAACCATTATATTGTGATTTGCTACATCATGTCTTTTATTCTTCCTTGTTTAGTACAAGTTTTATCTGAATGAATATATCTTTGAAAGCCATCAATGATTAATATGATTGAGTATGCAAGTTTACCATAAGCTTTTGAATATGAGAGCGATGCTCAATAGATAAGTATAATTTGTTAAATGTTCTCTGACCAAGAACAAAGTTTGCCATCACCAATTATGATTTTTTTATGCGCCTTTATTTGTGATTACCTTATACTTGTTTCAAGTTGAGTTATATGAGGAAGTTGTTTACTATATTGTCTTGTGTGAATGAATATGATGCTTCTTGTCCGTATTTTATATATCGACTCTTCACTCCATAAACATGTGGTCATGTCTATTGAGTTCAGTTTCGCTTGGGGACAAGCGAAGTCTAAGCTTGGGGGGAGTTGATACGTCCAATTTGCATCACTATTTTATATCATAATTTGTCTGTTATTCATTGATATATTTCATATTGGGACACAATACTTATGTTATTTCATCTATTTTGCATGTTTCATCATTATTGGAGGATCGAACACCGGAGCCGTGATTCCGCTGGAAAAAGCACCGTTAGAACGCAATATTTCGGAAGATCAACTCGTGGAAGGGAATTATACCAAAAATCCTATTTTTCAAGATGACGAAGGAAGCCGAAGGAGGAGCCAGGAGGAGCTGTGGTGGGCCCACACCCTAGGGCGGCGCGGCCCAGGCCCTGGCCGCGCCGCCATGTGGTGTGGAGGGCCCACGACCCCTTTCGCCTCCTTTTCTTCGCGAAACCCTTCGTCCCGAAGACCTAAGCCACAGAGGGTACCTCACGAAGAGTTACAGCCGCCTCTGCGGGGCGGAGAACACCAGAGAGAAAAGAGCTCTCCGGCGGGCAGGAATCCGCCGGGGAAATCCCTCCGGGAGGGGGAAATCGACGCCATCGTCACCGACATCGAGCCGGACATCATCACCATCATCATCATCATCATCATCTCCACCATCATCACCGCCATCTCCTCCGCAGCGACCTCGTCACCGCCGTAGCAATTTGGGTTTGATCTTGATTGTTTGATAGGGGAAACTCTCCCGTATCGATCTATACTTGTTGTTGATGCTATTGAGTGAAACCATTGAACCAAGTTTATGTTCAGATTGTTATTCATCATCATATCACCTCTCGATCATGTTCCATATGATGTCTCGTGAGTAGTTCGTTTAGTTCTTGAGGACATGGGTGAAGTCTAAATGTTAGTAGCGAACTATGGTTGAGTAATATTCAATGGTGTGATATTTAAGTTGTGGTGTTATTCTTCTAGTGGTGTCATGTGAACGTCGACTACATGACACTTCACCATTTATGGGCCTAGGGGAATGCATCTTGTATTCGTTTGCTAATTGCGGGGTTGCCGGAGTGACGAAACCTAAACCCCCGTTGGTATATCGATGCAGGAGGGATCGCAGGATCTCGCAGTTTAAGGCTGTGGTTAGATTTATTCTTAATTACTTTCTTGTAGTTGCGGATGCTTGCAAGGGGTATAATCACAAGTATGTATTTAGTCCTAGGAAGGGCGGTACATTAGCATAGGTTCACCCACACAACACTTATCATAACAATGAAGATTATTTAGCCGTATGTAGCGAAAGCACTAGACTAAAATCCCGTATGTCCTCGAGAACGTTTGGTCATTATAAGTAAACAAACCGGCTTGTCCTTTGTGCTAAAAAGGATTGGGACACTCGCTGCAATTATTTCTCTCGCATTTTACTTACTCGTACTTATTTCATCTGTTACATCAAAACCCCCGAATACTTGTCTGTGAGCATTTACAGTGAATCCTTCATCGAAACTGCTTGTCAACACCTTCTGCTCCTCGTTGGGATCGACATTCTTACTTATCGAAGATACTACGATACACCCCCTATACTTGTGGGTCATCACCTCTCATCGTCCCTCTCACACACAAACCCTAGCGCCTCTCTCCCCAACCCTAGCCGCCACCATCTCAACAAGAGTCGACGCCATGTCTGGTAGAGGCGGAGGCCGAGCTCGTGGTCGTGGTCGTGGCCGCGGTAGAGCCGCACGCTCGCTGTCGCCTGCCACGCCGTCGTCTTCATCGTCGGAGATGGACGTGGAGCCGGGCGTGCTGTTCGAGTTCGTCCTCTCCTCAAGGGCGACCCAGGCGGCATCCAGAGGCTGCCGGACTCCTTCACCAAGTACGTCGCCGGCGACGACTGCCCGCGCACGATGCATCTACGGGAGGCTTCGTGCGACTACTACCGGTGGATCGTCGACGTGATCTACGACGCGCGCGGCAATATGTACGTCAACATCGGCTGGGAGAAGTTCGTGCGCCACCACAGCCTCGAAGCCGGCTTCATCCTCCTGTTCTCCTACTTCGGCGACAGGGACATGAGCGTCAAGGTCTTCGACGAGATGCGTTGCCGCCGGGACTACCACGGCGACAACACCGACGAGGAGGACGACTGATGGCGAAGAGTGTTGTTTCTTCGCAGCGAATACGTGCACGAAAGTTTCTGGATGTTCGTCTCATCGGTAGAACCAACAAGGGCACCATCCTCCTGCTGGATTTTCCAGTTTGGGTGACTGGGTGTGCCCTCGAGTGTTCTTTCTTAGCAGCGAACACATGAAACCTTCGATGCACGGCCTAGTTAGATTTAGTTTTTTGCAATATTTTATATTTGTGTCCACCATGGTTCAAACTATGTATTAGTTTGTGGAAAACCATGTTCGAAACTATGTCTTTGTGTAAACCACGTTCCCAATTATGTATTAGTTTGTGAAAATTGAAATAAAAATGCAAAAAAAGTATTTTTAATGTTTGGGGGCGGCGTTTGGGGAACGCGGCTAGGGAGCGACATCTCCCGAACGCGACACGAACGAAATACGTCCCCCAAACGCTCAATCTGGCACGGTTTGGGAGACGCGACTGGAGATGCTCTTATTTGCCATGGAGGGCGCCCTTGAGATGCCCCAATTACTCTACTAAACTTTCCATGTTATAAAAATGGCAAAAGTTGCACCGTTGGTTTGGTCCCATTTGGAGCAATACTAAATTTCCATGGAGGGAGAGTAGTAAAGCTGTAGTAGTCCCTAGATGCAGATGCGTGGCTCCGATAGGCCCAATAAATGGTTTATACAATTTAATGTGGAGAGGGCGAGCATGCAGAGGATGGTGGGAGGAGGCAGGCGAGTAAATGATCTTGCAGCTGCAACTGCTGGTGTGTGTTGGGATTGAATGTGGCGCTGAAGTGATGGGCGGCGCTGACTGAGCAAGCATAGATGCATGGCCGATGGAGGTTGTTGGAGAGACGGAGGCGACGAAATGAATGGTTGCTCGTACCACGTGGTCGTGCAACTAATTTTCTTTCATTTTCCGCTGCAAACTGAGCCAAATCATGCATGACACTGGTGAGCAGAGGCGACCGATCGGTGACGCTGAGAGCTGGATTAGCACCAGGAGTTATGCACCGCAGTGGTCAGAGTCTTTATGGGATTGATTAGTGAGGATATGATTCAATCACAATAATAATCTGTTTCTTGATGTGATGTGGATGCAACTACAACGGGTAGTACGTAGTAGTACAATACAACATCCCACCTAGAAATCTCAGCTCACTGTTTCTTGATGCTCCCTTTCCATTCTTCCTTTAAGAGCACCGTACTCCACTACACTCCAATGGCGCTACTTGTAGTAGTAGAAGAATAGTAGTAGTGCTCTGCTGCCACCAGCTCCACCCCAAAAACACACGGGACACAAGGAGAGGGCCTGGACCCTAATTCAGTTGGTTCCTTTCCGGCCGTCCAGCGCCGGCAGCAGCCAAGTCTAGGTCAGATCGAATCAACATCTGCACGCCGCCAGTCCGCCGGACATGAATGACCGGCCGGTGTTCGTGCTCTTCGGCTCCTCCATCGTGCAGTACAGCTTCAGCAACGGCGGATGGGGAGCCACCCTCGCCGACATCTACGCCCGCAAGGTAACTTCTTCCCCTTCCTCGTGTTAATTGCTGTGTGATTCTAAATTTCTGATTGCGACCGCGATGCCGACTAACTTCAAATCCTACCGGCTGGCCTAACCAAGATGAGAATTGGATCGCTCGTTTAGGAAATCGGAGTAATCTAGCTTACCTAGGTAGCCGCTCGAACGGATATTCAACTCCTTCCATACAAACATTCTCTGTTTTTATATGACGGTCTTCCTTTATATTATATTATGCACTTCGATTTCCCTAAATCTGACAGCCAACACATTCCTTTTTGATTCACCATATTATCGTACAAACTAGCTGAGATCAACCACACAATTTGCGCATCTAGATTTGTTGTTTTTGAAGATTTTTTTCTCGGTTGAAGTGAGAATTGCTAGATCATATGATCATATGATTTTGTTCACCTGCTGTTTTCTTTAACCATGTCGGATGCTATGCTCTATTTGCTTCTCTTTAACAGAATATTTCCATGGTTCCATTTTACACAACACACTTACATGGAATTGAGCTGAGCTGGGTGGGTAGCAAGGCTATATGATATCTTTTGGAAAAGCACACATCACTATAATAAAGTTGCCCTGTTTTATATTTTCTTGTCTGACTTGATGTAGGCCTACAGCTGTATGTTGGAATATCTCTTTTCTCGGGAAAGCAGGTAGTCAGAAACATTTGGATTATATATGAAAACGACGCAAAAAGCAGAGACAGTTCCAAGTTTTACTTCTATGCTTGGGCTATTTTCAACAGACTGCATCTAGTATTGTCAAACGTGTAGATGTAAAACTGTGTGAAAAATGCAAGAAAGTTATAAGGAATAAATGGTAGTACCGTGATACCTTGTAAGAACACTTCTGAAAACTGTTTGGGAACTTCTGAAACTATAACAGTTGTTATCTGACTTGACTAATATGTGTTTATCTTCAACTCATTCAGGCTGATATTGTTCTCAGAGGGTATATTGCGTGGAACTCAAGGCGGGCTCTTCAAGTCATGGACAAAGTTTTCCCCAAGGTTATCCCATTGTCTCCTTAGACCAACCTGCTAATTTATAATTTCTGTTTAGATCCCCTCTGCCAGTCTGGTAATTTGAACTTGCACAGTGAACTCTTTTTTCTGGCAAGTTGCTGACTGGTTGCAACTCCTCTTTGTTAATTAGGATTCAGCAGTACAACCTAGCTTGGTAGTAGTTTACCTTGGTGGCAATGATTCGATCGCTCCCCACCCTTCCGGGCTTGGACCTCATGTGCCGCTTGAGGAGTACATAGACAACATGAGGAAGATAGCCGAGCACCTCAAGAGTCTTTCCGACAAGACTCGTGTGATCTTCCTAAGCTGCCCACCGCTCAACGAGGAGCTGCTCCGAAAATCTACAAGCACTGCGCTGAGTGAGATCGTGCGAACCAATGAAACTTGCCGTCTCTACTCTGAAGCCTGCATATCTGTATCCAAAGAGATGGACATCAAGGTGGTTGATCTTTATAACGCCATACAGAAACGAGATGACTGGGCGACGGCATGCTTTACGTGAGTTCGAATCCATCTCTAGCTTGTCATTTCTCTCTTGTTATATATTACAAGTATCTGAAGAGGAACATGTGTACACAAAGTAAGCAATGACTGAATTTCCAGGGATGGGCTGCATTTATCAGAAGAGGGGAGCAATATAGTTGTGGAAGAGATCCTGACGATCCTCAAGGAGGCAGAGTGGGATCCATGCCTGCACTGGAAGGCGATGCCGACTGAGTTCGCGGAGGACTCACCCTATGACCTTGTCACCTCCAGCGGCCTATCCACCATCAACCCATCCGAGTGGTTCTACCACAGGAAATTATCATGGGAATGAATGAATCGCCAAGACATATCTCAGATGTAGCAGCATGATTGTTTCTATATGAATGACATTGTGTGTTGATGAATCGGCGGTCGCTTTGTTGCTCATCAGATGGAAGAGCATGATAAGATTTTGCTTATTTGGAAGGATGCATTGTGTTATAGAACCAATAATGAACATTTTTTAGTTGAATTGAGCTGAGTTGAGGGATCATGAATGCACCAGCCTCAATGATTTAGTCTGTTTTTTGTTCCCTAGTTTAATTTGAACATGCATGATTATGTAGCTCCATGGGTGGATTGTGACAACTACAATTATTACGATGGATCTGACTGAACTCACCAGTCAGTCACCAGTATTTCTCTAGTTTTGCTTGCTGAGATGTAAAAGAAATCCAGTTTCACACTTAACTTTGAGCCTCGGGAGCCTGTAGTGAAATTTGGTCTAGGTTATACCCTGAAGTTGCCAATTCTTTGAAAACATTTTTAGATGCCCCAAGTCAGTATTGTTTCTGATGTGGCGCATGTTTAAAGATGTTTTGTTAAACGGGCTGCTAACCTGGGACCTTTGTGGTAAAGCAAGGCAGGCAGGAAAGACAATTGGATCAGATCAAGAAGGGGAGCTTGTGAGCTCGGGACAAAATTGACAAAACTGACCACTGTTGGGAATTCAGCATAGAATATCCTGATTTCCCAAAAAAACACCGAATAACCTTTTTGTATGGTGTACCAGATGGATCCAAGCTCCATAGCACGACGCCGCCCCAGGCAGCACCATGCGTGGCTGTCGTCGGTAGCCGCGGGGCGTAAGTGTGGCACCACTCGGGACGGTGTTATGGTGTGGAGCATGGATCTACCCGCGATGGAGTGCCGCTTCATATTGCGACCCGAACTCATTGGAGGTTGGCTGATTGAAGTGTCGTAAACATCGTCACTATTCAGGGTGGGCATAAAAACCGTGAAACCGAAAACCGAACCGAAGCCGAAACCGAACTAACCGAAATCTCGGTTTTTTCCATTAAACGCTATTTTTTCGGTTTCCATTTATACTAACCGAATTAAATTTGGTAGAATTCGGTTTTCAGCCCCACCAACCGAACAAGACCGAATAGACCGAATTGAGTAATCTACCATCAATTTGTGCATAAACCGATCATTCCATAGAAACCCAATTGCGTTTGATGTTCCAAAAATCGTTCATTCAATGTATGACTTTGGTCTTTGATGTACTAGCTTTTTCGAATATAGCGTGAAGCCCGCATAATAGAACACGTCGCTCGAAGTCTTAGCTACCCCTTTTAATCGCTCACGAGTGATACACCCGTACCACGAGTGCCGCAGCCTACCAAATAGCATCCCTTCACGATTGGTGCTCATTTGTCGATTTCTTGCGTAGTTGATGCTTTTTGTGTTGATATGTCAATCACTACTTGCTTTCTTCGGTGATGCCTACTATTTGTTCAAGTGAGTAGGTTCATTCGGTTTTAACCGAAAACCGAACCGAATTTGTCGGTTAACCGAATCTTCGGTTTCCTAAATTTTCATGCCAATTTCGGTTACCATTTTTGAAAACCGAATTTGTTCAAAAACCGCAAAAACCGAACCGAAATTTCGGTTAAAACCGAATGCCCACCCTGAGTCACTATGGTCCTCAAATAACTCATCTCGAGCACCTGGAAAAGCATGTCGGTTCAAGTCAATGTTCAACCGAGCACCAATCTTCCTTGTGGCAAATATATGAGATTTATCTTGGGAGCCCACCATAATCTCCTTGTACTCATCCAATTTAACTCGGAGTCAACAGGCATTATCTTCAAGCGATCGTGATGTGAGAACCTAACATTATACCTTCCAACCAATTCACATGCATCACTTGGCCCCATCCACTTCAGAGCCATCCTCACTCTTTCCACAACCTTGGCATAGGTAGGACTAGTGACGAACACCATGACTACCGCCTCCGCATCAACACACTCGGCATTGCCTTTCAAGATAGCCGCCATGTCCAAATGATGAACATTTAAGATTCTCGCCATCTTAAAAACAATGACAACAACCGAAATGCATCAACGATAATTATGTAACCGATAACAAAAGCTTTCCTAATAAACAATATCAAACAAGTCATGCCACTTTTGATATAAAGTGGCCCACTAAATCTTACAAAACTGTAACCCTAACCTACAATTCCTACACCTAATGCTTCATAACCATCACACCAACCATCATTGGTCAATACATGAGCAATCAACCCTCCAAATGCAAGATCTAGGGTTTGACCATTTGTGACAAAAATCATACAACCCCACGAAACTAATCGGACAAAAAGAAGGGGAGTGAGATGGCGAGAGAGGGGCGGCCAGGGTCGAAAGAGAAGAAAACGAGTCGGGGTCAAGGGTTTGGATAGTCCAACCGTGGGTATGGGGATTATTCCGCTAAAGTTGTATGATGCCACCGGCGAGGAACCATACATCATAGCATGGCACCAACACCAATTGCACCATACTAAAGTGCCCTAGGCCTCGTGGATGGTGATGACCGTCCGACATCGTCTAGGTGGCATGGTGTAATATCCCAGGTTTAGAGGCAAGAAAAAGAGAGAACACGAGAGTGTGCATTGCATTCATGCATAGAAAATCCGGGGGATTTTCGCGCGTTCATCTAAAACCCAAAGTGATCGAGGTTTCTCTTGTGTCGATGGAATTGATGTGTGTCATCCACACAAGTGCGATAAATTTCGACAGGACCTTTGTTGATTTATTATGTTTTCGAGGGAAATAGTTTGAATTCAAATTCAAATATGGAAGACAGAATTCAAACAAGATATTGAATTGGAATTTGAATTCTAAACAATTATATAAATACAAATTAAATATAAGTAGAAAGGAGGATCAAATATTACAAATAATATTTCACATAAGTATTTCATTTACAACATTTGTTGAATATTACATGTTAGAAAAGAAATAGAAGATTACAAAAGTAATAAAGGGAAAATCCTAAACTAAATCTTCATCTTCCAAATATCTCCCAATCTTCTTATTCTTTTCCTGCAAAAGAAAAATAAAGCAATGACAAAAGGAAAACAAATGGTGTTATGGTTAAAATGTCGCCATCATCAAAGATGAGGCATTTTGATATCGGAACTCGACTACTAGATATTAGAAACTTGTCCTAATATCTAAGTTGTGGATTAGAGGGATCAATTTCAGTTTATAGGCAACTTTGGGAATTATATATCATCTCTGGATCATAAGAGGGATCAATGGATCATTCTATATCATTAGGCATCAATGAGTAAACAGCAACATGGACAAGTGACAATATTTGATCCATGTCAAATAAGAGAAAAGGGCAACAATATTTGATCCACTTATTTTAGGCAACAAAGGCAATCAATTAATCCCTCTAACCTAGCCAAGTTCCTATTTAAACAAGCCACATGATTTAAATAAAGTAATTCACCATTGACATTAGATGGTCAAGATGAATAATCATTAGCCACACAGCTTAATCCCACAAAGTTATAATGCAAAGACAACATACTAGCAGCCAATAGGATTGAATACTGGAAAGTACATAATAGCATGGTCAGGCAAGGGATAAAGATGAACCAGCCATGCCTTGCACTAGAGGAAAAGCAAACCAATATGGGAACTTGTACAATCGTATGATGTCATCTCGCAAGCAGCACAATCACAACATGCACACTGTGTGCTGTCACACACACAACTAACAGCCCAGCACTACAAAAGCAAAGCAGCTCACACCTAGGTTCTGCATGTGTGTGTTGTCAACCAAGGACAGCAAGAGAGCATGGTATATAAGCATATTACTTGCAGCACACCATTGCCTAAGCACCACACTTCTATTCCATCCATCGCCAGACCAAGAAAATTCCCAAGAACAGCAATTGTTCTTCATCCACAAACCAGTTAACCATTTAGGAAATCAGTATCAAGATCATAGCCAAAGTTGCAAGGAAAACCATGGTGAAAAAAAGAGCCCAGGAGGAGCAGGCACAGCTCATGGAGGAGGTGGAAGCCAAGATCAGCAACAAAGCCAGATCAACATCAAGCAAGATAAAGTGACTCTCCAACAGCAGGTTTTTAGGCAACAAATTAAGCATAGCATCTGTTCTTAGTTTTGCATGAGCACATCAATAAGGGGAAAAAGGGAAATAATACACACACAACCAATCCAACTACCTTTCCACCAGATTCTATCTAGGAGGATTGGAGGGATTGTTTTCTCTCAGTCTTGAATAGAAGTGCTATTCAAATTCATCACAGAGAACTTAAGGCACAAGCAGTATCTGTTCTTATCAAATAAATTTGTGCCTCAGCCTTTGCATCACAGGCAGGGCCAAAGAATCAAGTAAATATATAATGCATCCTTCAGCAAAAGCGACATAACCAGTCATGTATGCCTGGGTTGGTACAGCAATTCCAAACAGAGGCATCACAAGAATATAGCATCCAGTAGAGCAATTACATAAGGTTACATACTGTCCAGGAAATGTTTCTGACCAACCAAGTAGTACCAAAGTTACAACACAGCAATATAAGTATAAATCCAAGCTCATAAGCAAGCCACCAAACCAAGCATCAATCTACAAGCAAATATAAATGCCTCTTATATTTCCAAATTCAGTAATAAGGTACACAGGAGTATAGCTGAATTACTTCAACTGACTGAAATGTACAAGTTCAGTTTCCTCAGTCATAGAGTGAGCAAATCATCCAAAGTGAGATACCAACATAGTACAAACAGCTAGTAGGCAATTGAATCGAGCATACGACACTAGATCATCTAACAGTAGTATCATTTGATAATCACCATGGACATGCAGCAATCGGGTCAAGCACACCCAAATGTTTGGCCAACAACTTTAGAGATATAGAGAATACAGAGAGAGAGAGAGGAGGGGTATAGCTCACCGTGCAGTAGAGAGTAGCCAGGGTCGTTGACGCCGGGGTTGCACACCAGTAGCTGTCCCGTCGGCGTCGAGACCGTGGTCGACACACGACCAGAACCATCACCACCGTCAGATCATGGCGAGCCAAAGAGGGACACCGAGGTAGTGGTCAGTAATGAGGTCGAATGACAGCAAGGAGCGGAGGCGCGGGCGACCACGCCAGAGCAGCAGCTCGTCGACGTGCGGGAGCAGCCAGAGAAGCGGCGCGACCGCAGATGGCGGTGCTCGCCGAGGCCGGCGATGGCCAGAACCACCGGCAGCAGCTAGGGTTAGCACAGGGCGGCGTCATGGCGAGAGTGTTGACGAGGGAATTCGTGGTGGATCCGCGTCGGTCGACGGCAAGGACAGGAGCGGCCGGCGATGGCCGGACATACAGAAGGCGGAGCTAGGGTTCCGGGGTCAGACGCGACCGCTAGAGACCACCGCGGTCAAATTAACCAAGGGGAGGTGGTAGCTCATGGAGGGGCGACCAAAAGCCCTAACTCACCGGTGCCAAAGAGGACAGGGAGCAGCCGGCGGCGAGCGGCGATGCAACGCCATCGCCAGGAGCTCGAGGAGAATGCGAGTGCGAACGAGAAGACAGAGAGATGGGAGAGAGCGATGGGGGTCGGTGGCCAGACGGATCCGGTCCACTCGACCTAACCCAACCAGGTTGGGCCGGACCTGGTTGGCCAGGCCATTGGGCCAACCCAATAAACCATTGGGTCAAATTTTTTTAGAAAAGAAAAACCTTTTAAACATTTAAGAAGATAAAAAGAAAAACAATAAATAGAATTAAGTATCAGAAAATGACCTTTATAAATAAATAAAATAGAAAACAAATACTTAAAGTTTAAAAGAACATCAATATGAATTTCCTCTAAAATTTTAGAAGACCAAATTTTAAATCTTGAACTATTAAAACCAAAAACTAAATAGATAAATTCTTGTTTCAATTCTTCACATGAAGAAAATATTAAATATTACTTCACCTTAAGACGCCATATAAAACAACAAATATTTCTTGACGATTATGTTTAATCATATGAAAATTCTAATTGATCAATACTTCAAATATTAATTAAAACCCTAAACCCTAATAGTATTTATCATGTTTAAGTCTTTTGAAAATAATAGAGTGTTAAATCCATTATTACTTCTCTCTTCAATTTAGTAATTATCATGTTAATAATGAAATCAAAATTTAGAAACCCTAATTCTAATATAAACAAGAATCTTGATCCCATTATTTTATGTAATCATTTAAAAATGTTTTAACCCTAAAACCCTAATTGCTTATCACATGTGATCATGTGAATTTCCCCTTACATAGAGAACCATAATATATGACCAGTGAATGCATGCTTATGATCTACTATCATAAAACCAAGTCACATGAGATTATCATTTCATGTCCATATTCTTAGTTTAAACCTATATGATTCACTAGTGCCACCTAGATGCAAACACTAGCTTGTTAATTGGATTAGTACCATTGATCACCACTCCATTATACCACACCATTAGAATAAACCTCAATCATTAAACCCTAGTAGAACCATAAGATAAACCCTAGTACCAACCTTATGTAGTAATACCCAACACATGCTTCTATTCCACTAAACCCTACTTAGGAAATGATAAGCCACTTAGCTTAGAAACCATTAGAGATTATTTGGTAAAGCAAATATGAAGCCATAGTAAACCTAATAGCAAACCTATGGAACCAACTTAATAACCATCCTTTAATATGATGTATATGAGAAACCATGGTAATAACCCTATCAATACTTGCTACATATAAACTCATTCTACTTAAAGAACCCAACTAGTTCCTATTAGTGAACTAAATAAATCCAATAGTAAACCCTAGAAAGCCATAGCTCCTATGTTTAGTAGTTCTTATTCTTATTAACCTGTTCTTCAAAAGTTATTCTTTTTGAAGTACAAATGTTAATCAAACCATAGAAGCCCTAGTTCCTATTTAAAGTACTTACTATTTCTAAATCAACATGTTCTTCAAAAGTTATTCTTTTGTAGTATAATCTAAGTAATCATCAACCATGTCCTGTAGAACTTAAAATTGACAACTGTTCTTTATATATTATTCCACCACCATTCTTTATGTGTATGATTGTTATGATGTCTTATATCACTTGATTATAATGCTAATATAACCAAACCCTAATAAGAACCTTGTTTGAGAACCATTCTAAAAGTGCAACCAACTCTAAAGAAATCTTTACAACTCATCAAACTTAATTCATCGAGGTTAGATTACGCTCGGGACGATTGCATCTCATACTATACATTATAGCATCTTTGC
This sequence comes from Lolium rigidum, assembly GCF_022539505.1. NCBI lineage: Eukaryota > Viridiplantae > Streptophyta > Magnoliopsida > Poales > Poaceae > Lolium > Lolium rigidum. Next base: position 230,915,970 of record NC_061510.1, on the reverse strand, counting down.
TAGTTCTTTAAACATTGTCCTTACCGGACGATGATGGTATTTCAGAATTTGGAGTTCTCACGTATCGAAGCTTTTGCCTGCATAACCTTGCAGTCAAGAAAGGCAAGTTCATCGCTTGCTCATGTCATTTGATTATTTGTATCAAACTATATGCAAAGTACTATACTTATCACTCATGCATTGAAAAGCAAAATATTATTTTACAATTATGAATATGACTATGTGGTGGGCAATGGAACCATGGTATGTGTTGATATGGTGGAGGTTCCATTGCATGGGTACTACTCATCTAGGACTAAGTACCAATGCCGTCCGAGTGATTCTAGCGCCGTACATATCGCGTTATCCATAAGATCTATAATGGCTCTGGGGAAGTCAGCTGTATCTTTTCCCTTCTGCACGCCAACGGATTGGTAGAGCCGGTGGGGTGTTGGAGGCACTGCCACAATAGGTTGGGATATCCTTTTAAATCCCCATCCATTAGTGATGATGAGCTCTACGATCTATGATGGATTGTCCGGAGTACACCGTGAGTAAAGCCGTATTATCGGGAGAAGTCTACTGGGGGTGTACGGTCGGACAAAAGGGTGGGTTTGCAGTGGTCGCGGAGAAGGCAGTGATTGGCTTGGATCTTATACTCGGGCCTCACACCAAAGGAAGTGTGGACGGGGACATACTCTCGGCCGGCAACATGGTTAAAATCTCTTGTGGGGTAAAGTAACGCACCTCTCGCAGAGGGTATCAAGAATTGTGACCTGTCACTCCCTATTCCAGGAAGGAAGCTGCGAACGCGGCAGGAAAGGAACTCCACGAAGTTCTAGTCAACCTGTGAATACTGACGGGCATAGTTTTCAGAATAAAATAAACCTTTTGAAGAAATGTTTATGAAAACTTGCATTAGCCTATGACTTTCTGGTCTATGGCTGTAGCTAGTGCATGATACACCTATTTCCTAATATGAACTTGCTGAGTACGCTCGTACTCATTCTATCCCATTTGAACCCCCTTCTTAGATCAAGATACCAAAGGAGAAACTACCGTGGAACTCGAAGACAAAGGAGTCAATCGCAACAAGATGGAGAATCCAGTCAAAGAAGTCAATGGAGTCAACTTGTGCATAGCTAGAGTGGAGACTTAGATTAGTAATAGAAGGGAACATTTCCCTAATCCTAGCACCTAAGTAGCTAGAGTTCTATAGCAAGCCAAGTAGCTCTTGAACTTGAGTTAGCAATAAGATAGACTACGAGTCGTTCTTCTGGAGCTTTATTTGAAGTTTTACATCACTCGTAAAGTAGGAGGTTGTGTTGATCTTATGTAAACAGCTCGTGTGTACTTCTATAGACATACCTTGGACTCGCATATGTTTCTGTTGTACCACTCTGAGAGATGTAATATGAGTGGAACGGTGTTTCACTTGTGTTATGTCAACGACTTGTGTACTACACCTTGCAGTGGTACGTTGGGTCATCACACATGGCACCACTACTGTTGGCGTCATGCTATGGAGTTTGGCTTGGTCCGGTGCAGCATCATGCAAAAGGGCTATTCTTTAAAATTATTTTTAAAACATGTTATTTTATGTTGAGTTCTCAGAAATATGTCAGTTTTGTAAGAGCATCTCCAGCCGTCTCCCCGACGAGGCCCCCAGGACGCCTTTTTTATCCGGATGGACGAAAACGGTCCCGGTCGTGCCCCCGAAACCTTGGGCTTTCATCCGTCCGAGCGAGCCCGGGTCATCCCCGCCCCACGGGGAGCGCTCGGGGACTCCGGACGAAACGAAGCGCGGGAAACGTCGGGAAAACTTCCGCGCGGATGGTGGCCCCGACTTGTCGGCGACAGAGGCCAATCGTCTTCCGCGCGCTTCAAAAGCCTGCCGCCGGTCAGACTTCGCCGGACGTGTAGCTTCCACGTGGCGTCGCCTCGGATTCGGCTCCCTCTATTTATCGCGGAACCTACCGCGTCTGGCCGCATTCAGCACCGCCGTCTCCCTCCTCTCCCCAGCCCTGTCTTCTCTCCCCAATCCGCCTCCACCAGCGAGCAATGGCGGGCCACGGCGCGGCGAACAACAGCTTCGGCCGCTGTTCCCTACACCAGTGGGAGGCGGCACTCCTGCACATGGCGAGCTACCCAGCGCCGCCGGACTTCCGCGTGCCCGGAGGATGGCGCCTGAGCGCGGGGGGAGTCTCGATCCCGCCGCTTCCGGTGGGAGGCGACGAGCTCGACGCCGCTATCGACGATGTGCGGGTCACCCTCACCGAGGAGCAGCACGCGGAGGAGCGGTACCTCACCGACAACTACGACGCCCGGAACGAGTTCTTCCGTCTCCGGCACGAACGGGAACTCGCAGCGTACGATGGTCCTTCCCCTCCTCCAGCGCGTAACAACGCCGCCGGCCGCTGCCGCTGGTAGGGTGCGCCGGGCCGCACGCTCGCCCGTGTGCTCGCGCACATCGAGGCCGGCAACTCCCCCTAGGGATGCCGTCGGCGGCGCCGCACCCGAGGACGCCGGGAACTCGAGCGACGAACGACATGTAGTAGGCCGTTATTAGTTTTATTTATGTTTCCATCTGGCCGATTTCAAATATATGTACGAACTCGCCTACATAGGTTAAATATCTTTAAATTTCGCTTATATTTGAACGAATTTCGACTTATTTTATCCAAGTTATTTATCTAAAAAATTCATCCATCCTTAACTCGCCGCTAGAAAAATGGACTCCCCAGACCAAAAATTACATCCATCCGATACTAAATAGCGCCGAATTTTGGACTGGGGAGCCCAACAGCTAGAGATGCTCTAAAAATCGACTGAGCTTCGCTGACGCTACGCGTGATGCGGCTCGTCGAGGCAACACAAGCTGTCAACCTAGGCAAGTGGTACCGCTGTCTCGTCTTTACGCTTTGCGAGCGTGAAAAGCATGTCGACCGAGCGTGGCCCGTCACCTTAAAGAGCCCCCCCCATGCTCCCCGACATCGGGATCGGGGCTGCCCTCATCGCCGTGTGGTACCGTCGGATCTCGTCAGCATCGCCAAGTTGCTTTAGCATCCGAGATCGACGAGGGCACTGCAAAGGTGAGATAGTCGGAGATAATAGCCGAGGTTGAAGATAGTCTGAAGTGTCAAACAGGGCCTGGCTTGACAGCCGCATAAGACAGAATGTTTTTTACCATGTCATTCTGCATACGCCCGCGTCACCGAAGCCGGCTTAAATACCGTTTTTAGAGAGTGATGTAGGTTGCGTCTTTTTTTTTTTTTTTGCCTAAGTACTTTTTTATCACTGTTCATGTTTTCCCGACTTTTGCCTATTTATTATGTGGTCAATTTCTAGACAAGACGGTTCAGCAGCTATGGTACATTTTTTTAATAACTTGAACGATAATTTAGATGAAATGTCCTCCCGAGGGCGACCCAGGGGCAACTAAGATCCCCTCAGGCCGCCACCCTATCCCTGCTCCCCTCATCTCGCCACTATCGGAAAAGGGCTCCGGCCAAGCCTGCGCGGCCTACCGGCGAAGGTGGCGGCGAGGATCTGCTACTCCGTGTCCTGCGTGGAGGGTTTTGGGCGACGAGGCAGCGACCTCATACGGAGATGCGACGTCGATCGTGCGGCCAGTGGTGTGCGTGGATGTTGCTGCCTGGTGCTCTGGACGTGCGGGAGGTAGGGCGACGACAAGGATGCGGGTCGTGCGTAGGTGGCTTTGTCCACTCGCGCCGGCTCTCGAACTTCAGATCTTTTCCTTGCCTTTTAGCTCTCTCTCCTCCCTGCAGGTCTTGGTTGCCGGTGTCCCTGATGCCGATATCGACGCTAAATGAGGAGCTGGCGGGAGAACCGGGTTCATGAGAAATCTTTGGCCGCTGACCAATTCGACAATGACGCTTTGGGCGATTTTTGCATTCTTGGAGGCGCTGCTGAGGTCACATCTCGGGTGAAAGCTCAAAATCCATCGGATTGGATGGCGGCGCCATGGGCATCATTCGCTCCATGGAGGCGTCGTCTGGTAGCTGGTGAGTGTTTCCATGCTTGGAGGAATTTGATGGATGAGTGGTTGCGGCGCTGGTGGCATCAATGGCGAAAACACGATTATGGCGACTAGGTTTTTGCAACAACGATAGGCCCACTTTTGCATGGTGAAACCGAGGACGGTCCAACCGGCCGATGTAGACGCCCTCCGCCGAGCGATGAAGGTTTTGACATGGTGATTTTCGCTTTGGTCTGCTTATCGCTTGTGCAACGACTCCTTTCTTCAGCGATGGAAAAGTCTTATATCGGTGTTCTTGTTGCTGACATCAAGCCGTTGGTAGTTTGTCTTCTCATTGGCATCGTTCAGCCATGTAAAGCGAGTTTTGAATGAGGCGACACATTTTTTTAGTAGAGTCTAGTGAAAGTAGTTTTTCTAGTTGTATTTTCCATTGAGTTACCTCCGGCGAACTCTTTGTATTAATGTGGTTTAATTATCAATTCTAAAAAAAATGCTTAATTCTTTGTTAGAGATGAACACTTTGTGTATTGAATTATAATTGGATTTGTTGGGCCAGATCTAGAAAGGAGCGGCCCATTAGCCCAGCTCTCCCTTCTGTGTACGTGTCGAATCGCAAGTCAAGTCCAGTTTCCACTTCTCCACTCCCACTCCACTCGTGCAGAGCACATCCACATCTAGCTCATCCTCAAACCCCAAACCCCCAAGAGGTCCTAGAACAAAATCGTTGCGGCGGCGGCGGCGGCGGATCGAAGGGAGAAGAATCAAGAATGGCTTCCGACGGCGTGGTGGCTCTGTACGGCAACAACAACAACGCGGTGGTGGAGCCGTCCTCGAAGCCCGCCGCCGCCACCTTCTCCGTCAAGGTGGGCCTGGCCCAGATGCTCCGCGGCGGCGTCATCATGGACGTGGTGACCGCGGACCAGGCGCGGCTGGCCGAGGAGGCCGGCGCGTGCGCCGTGATGGCGCTGGAGCGCGTCCCGGCGGACATCCGCGCGCAGGGCGGCGTGGCCCGCATGTCGGACCCGGCCCTCATCCGCGACATCAAGCGCGCGGTGACCATCCCGGTCATGGCCAAGGCGCGCATCGGGCACTTCGTGGAGGCCCAGATCCTGGAGGCCGTCGGCGTGGACTACGTGGACGAGAGCGAGGTGCTCACCCTCGCCGACGACGCCCACCACATCAACAAGCACAACTTCCGCGTCCCCTTCGTGTGCGGCTGCCGCGACCTCGGCGAGGCGCTCCGCCGCATCCGCGAGGGCGCCGCCATGATCCGCACCAAGGGGGAGGCGGGCACGGGCAACGTCGTGGAGGCCGTACGCCACGTCCGCTCCGTCATGGGCGCCGTCCGCGCTCTGCGCAACATGGACGACGACGAGGTCTTCAGCTACGCCAAGCAGATCGCCGCACCCTACGACCTGGTGATGCAGACCAAGCAGCTCGGCCGCCTCCCGGTCGTGCAGTTCGCCGCCGGCGGTGTCGCTACCCCCGCCGACGCCGCCCTCATGATGCAGCTCGGCTGCGACGGCGTCTTCGTCGGCTCCGGCATCTTCAAGAGCGGCGACCCGGCGCGCCGCGCCCGTGCCATCGTCCAGGCCGTCACGCACTACAGCGACCCGGAGATCCTGGCAGATATCAGCGCTGGGCTTGGGGAGGCCATGGTGGGCATCAACCTGTCCGACCCCAACGTCGAGCGCTTCGCCGCCCGCTCCCAGTAGCTTTCCGTTGCTTGTTTCTTCTTCTTCTTCTTGTCAAGTTAATCCTGCCATGGATCGTTGTCGTCGTAATAACTCGAATCCAATCGGATCTTCCTTGCATCATGTGTCATTTTCAATGTCGAGGTGCATCATGTATTATCTAGCTTTGCATCAGTTAGTGGCCAGTTCAGTCGAGTTTAGTTGAGGGATTTTGCTTTTAAGTGCTATGCTCTCGTTTTGTGTTGCCATTGCTTCTGGTAAACTGAAGATTGGTTGTCACTTGTGTCGATATGTTGGAGGTTGGGAAACTGAGGCTTGTCGGCTTGACTTGACAGCAAAATTCCGTTTAGTACGTATATTGAAAATAATTGGGTCGTTTTGTACGGAAAAATATGACGAACTCATGTTTCAGTCTGACAACAAGCACCCGTGCCCACATCCATCCATTCGTTCTTGACAGTTCTGCAGTACACCCCCGTGAATTAGAAATTTTGAGCTTTGATTTGTGTGGATTTATGAATACATGAGTACACTTCTGTGTGAACTGGAAACTGAACTCAAATTAGTAGATTATGTTTGAAGGGAAACTTGTCTAATTCAGGCATTAGGTTCTAGTATCATCGAATCCAAGACCGACTTGCACATGTTTTACCCAGACCACGCTACACTGAATCTTGAAATGGTTTGGGAAACAGTTTCCAGACCGAAATGTGGAAGCAAAGGTCTGTATCCACACTCTAGATGTTGGGTTCAACCCTTCCACACTGATGAACATTCAACTGATCAACATTCTGGAGTCACAGAAACCCAAATACCAAACAAAAATCGGCCAACGGCAACTATTCAAGCCACAATGAATATTTGCTGCTTAAATAAAATCTTTGCAAATTACATCCGTTGAATCACGGTAAGAAAACTGTTTTGGAGAACAACTCCAAAACAAAATTCTCAGCTTCATTCCGTTTGGTGGTCAGGGCCTTTTGTTACAGAGTTTAAGCAGCTCAGTAGAATCTAACGTCCTGTGTTGTTAGTCACTCATCCTCAATATGCTAATACTGCTTGCCTTCATTGACTGGTGTAAGCATTCTACAACCTGAAACATGAAGTATACTCTGCTAAAGAATAAGTATATTATGGAAAATAAGAAATAAAACACTCAGGTGTGGGCATTCCATTGGGAAAGCTTGTTTCAGCTACAAGAGAAAAATCTAGAGCTAGGGTATCAAGAAGGTCCAACATGTACTGTAGGAACATTGCTCAATCCATTGAGAACTCAGTTTCAAGCATGCATACTTAGACTTATCCATGGTAATGCTAGGCTTCCTCCTCGCTGCTCTCAATGGAAACAACATCTTTATCCTTCCTTTGCCTCTTAGCTCCACTTGCACCACTGTCCTTTCCACCCTCAGCTTCTGACCGCATCACCTCAATGATGTCGTTGCCGTACTTGTCGGTCTTTACCTTCCCTATAAGTTTTTCTAGCTGTACAAGAAAGAACCAGAATGTCCTGTGTTGGAGATACACTTGCAATAACAAGGAAAAACAAGTTGAACCAAAACTCACCTCGGCAATAGTGGTTGGTTTATGGATGTTTAGCAAGGAAATTTGCTGCGTGGAAAGAACTGCATGGGGGAAGATGCCCCCATTAGCAGAAGAGATAGTTCTACGTAGGTCATCAAGCTTAGTTTCCAAACTGCTCATCTGATTGCGCTTTGTACTTTTAACTCTGCCATCACTATCTTGAGAGTGAATAGCACTAGTTAGCTTCACTTGTCGGTTCCCTGTGTAGTAAAAACATATATTCATGACCACGTCCCACAAGCATATGAACCTACTACACTGAAAAGGGTGTGGAAGAGTGTGAGCTCAAGCCTCAAGGGACGAATATAGCACTAGGCACAAGGGATTTTCTAATTCATTTAGCAACAAGCCAACAACGGACAGAGTGGTGCTGAGGGTTGCAAGCGGGATCCCGCGAAAGTCCAGCTTCTAGCCTAAAATTTTGGGCAATTTTTAAACTAGAAATGATAAAATGAACTAGAAGCAGGACTTTCGTAGGACCCCGCTTGCAACCCTAGTGGTGCACATGCACTCACGGACTTTCATGCATCAATGGTGAAGTAAAATGGATGGTCTGCAAGAAAACAGATCAATTACCTTGCAATGCTTGCTTCCACAGTGGTCCTAAAGCAACATATGCATTGGTTGTATATGCTGTATGCTGAAATTCTTCTTTCTGTTAGGGAAAAAGATGGATGTTAAGAATCTTGGCCAATCCAGGTCATCGAGGCAAACAAAAGAAGATGTTCAATAGCTCGAACTCTAATGTTTAACATGCGAATATGCATGGCATAATATAGTTAAGTCACCACATTGGAGATGCAACAAGAGGCTGCAAATGTGCAAAGTGTTGTACCGATTGTTTTAAAGAGTAGGAATGTGTTCCGTTAATTTAATACAGTTCAATGGTTCAACCCAAAACATGTTAAGCCCCATGGACACTTTTTATGTATATAATTCTACCTGTCACCCAGATCTCTGAGGATGAGACCAAAATGTTTGATTTATAGGCTCCCAAATTCAGTTGCTTCATGCCGCTTTCTGATTTTCCCTAGATGGTGTCAAGAGGCATATTGACAACTAATATATTATTGTTTCTGCTGCCTTAATAGCTAGTACTTTACAAGGTGGCAAAGATACAAAACATCATAAGATATAAAGAGTTTAAAAGAAAAATTAAGCAAACCAAAGAGCAAACAGAACTGACAAGTGCTCTGGCATTTTCCCAGGTCCTGGGACTTTATTCATGACTGTTTTCATAACCCTAGTCGCAATAGTTCTTACAGAATGGATATTTAGCACTACCGTATGTTGCAAACAAGAGTCCGATAGGAACAACAGTAGAAGGTTTGTTGACCAATATTAGATTCTGAATGGAGGAACACATACCAAAACACGGTCAAGTATAAGTTGAACTATCAACAGCTCAAGTTCTTCCTTCTTAAGATCAACTGCTTCATTTGAACAACCTGCTTGAGCATTCGTAATTGTAATGTCAGCTCGGTTGTAGGGAGACACTTCAAGACTCCTATGTGATGCGACATTTTACCCAGGCGAAGAACATAGAATGCAGAATGCACCAACTTACTGGAATCAGAAAAGGGTATAGTTAGTTGAGGTCATTTACCTAAATGCTTCCATTTTGTTTTGAACTTATCCAACAGCTGCAGCAATGTAGCTCTTTGGTCATTTTGTTGCATTTCTTGGAGAAGTGAAACGATGATTTTGGTATGGTCTAAACAAGAAGCCGCATAACCCATCATGGACAGTAAAGAGGATAATACATTACAGTTTCCACACAAAAAAAGAGAACTCTACCAAAAAAAAAATGCTATAAATTAAAGAATGTGTAGTTGGATGTAGATAATAAACTTATCATACAGGTAGCATCTGTGTCCTTGAGCTCAATACTAGAAGCACAGTTGTCACACATTCCTGCAAGAAACTGTGTAAATATCATTTAGGAAGTTCAGATATGGACAACGTTAAGTACTGAGAAAATACCATTGCATTCCTGCACAGCCTCTCCAAAATGTTGAAAGAAAGCACCACGGCGACAGTTTTTCTTAGACTGAAAAAACAAGTTTGCAATCGGAAGTTATCATCAAACACACGACATGACCAGCAGCAACAAAAGGTAGCACAACATTTATAAAAAGAATTAATGTCCTTTCTACCAGTCCAAGCGAGGGGGTACTGGAGAACTAAAAGGATAGGTTCTTGTATGCTGTATTCGAAATACCATACTCACATTATCTCCAATTAACTAGACCAAAAAAATCCTTTCTTATTATATGCAAGATTGTGGTAAAGCCCCTTCCACTATTTAACTTTGATTTCATAGAGTTTTTATATCAAACTTGTCTAGTTAGATCTAGTACTCCGCTAACATCATATTCATCCCAATATCTTGTCCACTCTTCCTCCTAACCCGAATCCCCGGAGGATTCTGGCACCATGTGAGAACCCTTCCCCAGGTCAGATAGACCACATGTTTGTATGCGCAAGCAAGGGGGTTTTCCCGCCCAATCTGCGCCATTTCTGGTGTTCAGATGCACGTCTCGCAACCAAGGGGAGGAAATCCTCCGCCACTTCTACGATGCAGTGACGACTCCTTCATTCAGAGGACGCACTGCCACTTCTGTTCTCGCCAGCCTCCCTGCCATGGCTCTGTTTTCCTTCCATGACCGCATAAAAATGTCTGTTTGTTATAGACTTCCAAGATCGAATTCTTCTGTTCTAAGCAATTTTAGAAAATAGATGCGTGAAGGCTCTTTATCACTGATTGTCTCCTATTCCTGAGAGCTGTGAGTTCTATGCCTGAAGAGTAATTATCTAGCCAGAATGTTCACCAAACGTGATGTGCCTCACTCAACAGTGTGTGCAGTTCATTTATAGCAGGGAGGTGTGATAGTACATGCGTGTTCAGTGGTGGTTTATTTGCGAACTGTTGTGATATCCAGCTAGGATACCCAATAGGCATCGATCAACAACTATATGGGACTTAACAGATAGAAATACTCCATTTATCATAGTTAGTACCGAAGGGTCTGAAATCGATGAAATGTAGACGAGATCAAATAAGGAAAATCAAGTGTTAAAAGAGTACTTTCTACTATTTTATGGCTTTTAAAAGATTGGCACTGTTAGGATTGCGAAATGTACCTGACAATATCGTGCTATGCCATAAAGATTTTCCAAGCCACAGTTTTCATAGAAGACCATCGAACTCTGTTCATTGAACATAACAACAGTGAATGTGGCATTACGAAAAAAGGAACTCACAGAACTCATAACAATTAAAAATTTAGAAGCTTCATGATTTAGCCTCACCTGGCGGGGAACGTCACCAGGCCGATAATATAGAACACATTCTGAAGGTAGTCCATCTCTACCTGCCCGACCACTTTCCTGAAGTCACGGAAGTCTATTTTAAGGGACGATATGGTCAGACAACTGAAAACTTGATATTTAGATGTACCTGGTAATATGTCTCCATAGACTTGCTAAGGCTATGATGAACTACAAATCTGACTGCAGAACCAAAATGAAATTTGTATTTATTTTTCCTGATAATATAACTGCAAACATAATAATCGTACTTGCTTCATATCACCAGTATAACAGCTTCGGACTCAACAATTAGTACCCCACCGGGAGACACTAGTAATCAGTGTTACATAGGAGGACATGCAAACAATTGAGAATCACATGTTCAAATACTACAGGACAACTGAAAATACATGAACACATCTAGTAAATGACTTTGCTAAATCATTTCTGAACTGGGCTAAAGCAGAATCTATAGAACATCGGAGTTAATCATTCTAAAGACAGTGGTTCAAAAGGTTCTAAATATCGTTTATCCCATGTGGTTATCTTACCTCTATAAACACTATGGCCTCCTAAGAGTCAAATTCTACATCAGACAATTCAATACAACCCAAACTCTACCTCTAGAGATCCTATGTACCTAAAAGCCTATGGCCTCTTTGGTTCGCAATAATACCGAAAATGCTGGATTGCAACAGCATCAGAGAACATGGAAACTTGTCAGCCAGAAGATTTTTTCCAACAGAATAGGCTCAATGGAAAATTTCCATTGGAACAGAATCCACTAAAGCCCATAGAGATGATTCATAGGGTCTATAATCCAACAGATCAAAGTATCAAACAACCTCTACAGGAAAAAATCCCACGGGCTGAAATCCTACAAATTCCTTTGAACCAAAGAGGCACTAATGTCTAGCAATCAAATCTAATTTGCACATGTATCGATCCAATATAACTCTCTCGTTCTAGCAATAATATAACTCAAATCCTCTCTACTTTCAAATAACCATGGGCGGGCACAGGATACTGAAAATGGGTATTCAAAGTAAGAGAAAAATTACACAGAACCAGTTCCTGCCCTTTGCCGGCTCCGGTGTTCCCGCCTCTCACTGCCTACCGCATCGCTGTGCTACTGTTGGACCAGAACGGGAGCAAATCTACTGCCCATCTGCAGCTATTTGGCCAGAAAGATAGCTAGATTGGTTAGGCTATGTCTATGCAAATAACACGGCAGCAGTATATCCTACGCGAACATGAATGCATGCATTCATACACAGAACTAGTCATTGAGGATCTTCTGTAACCTGTTGCTACCACTCTCAGCTACTCTCTTCTCGCTAGCTCCATTCGCACGGGCCTCAGCTCCCAACAACACTGCAGGTTGTGCTTACTGGTGGCAGCAGCTCACCTTCAACATCTGCACAGGTTTTAGGCTGTTACTCACTTTCTCTGCTCCCAACTACCCCAATAGGTTTCTTCGCCTACCACCCCAACAGGTCCCTGCAGCTCCCTCCCTCTCTGTTAGCATCAGCCTCAGCTCCCTTGCATTCTTCCCCGAATACTACTCTGTGGAGATGGTGGGGAACATAACTGCTATCGATATAAAATCTAAAGGAAGTTGATAAGGGGAAGATATAATGAGGAGTTTGCGGGTGGGTAGAGAGAGGAACAGTATGTGGATGGCATGTCAGTACCGCATAAGTGCTAGTGCCATGTGGATGCCTCAAGAGATAGGCAAAGCCTGGGTACATACATCTAGTTACAAACTTATGTGGCAAGTTTTCATAAGTTTTCAGAAACTTGTGGAATCACAAATAATTAGATTAGTTAAGTATGAATCTACACATCAAGCACATGTCATCATTATGATCAAAGTCCAAAACTGAACACACCGTCTGGTTTGTTGATCCCCATTCCGAACGCCACCTAAAAAAATGTAACAGGCAGATTAATTGCTCGGGGAGAGAGAGAGAGAGAGAGAGACAGAGAGAGAGACAGAGAGAGAAACAGAGAGCACATAGAGAGCACATACTGTTCCAACGATGACCTGTGATTTGCTTTTACTCCAACTGTTGAAAAGAAATAATTGGCTAGTTATATGCAACAATAAGAAACAAAAGAGCTCAAATGCACATCTAAATATACACGCAAAAATAATGCAACAACATCGCGTGCTTAGGGTTTGGAGGCTAATCACCATTTTGTGGTTTATCAATACTGATGCGACTACATGGCTAGTCCTCTGATTATATAGAGGGTTGAGATAAAAGGTAAGTTTGAACCATAAAGAAAGCACCAAAAAACTTGGAATCTGATTGACATAGGATCCCTAGGTTATCGTGAGCATCAAGTAGCTAAGGTGAAGGATCAAGCACCTTCTGCTTGTCCATATCTTTGTGTGTGCTGCCATACACCCTGCCCCACATGACAAAAAAAGTGGTGCTTGAATAAATATCAACTTCCAGAATTATGTCGCATCAATATTGTCCAAACAATCAAAATGTTGGTATGTGGTTATTAGGCACGGTATGTTTTTTACAGAACTGTGGAGTTCAATTCAGATATTAAATCCTATATAACATGGACAAGCCAAAAAAAACTACATATGGCATTTGTTTCTCAATGCAGAAAAAACACAAAGGACACCTTCGTTTTAAGGATCCAGAATGAGTATAACGAGTAATGACATAACGTATGAATTATCATTATCGACATGACAGGCAAAGAATTCACAAGTATATAAGGATACTAGTTGCATTCACGCAGGGAGACTGCTACAAAGTTGATAAATGGAATTCTTCTAACATCTCTAACACATCTAAGGTCATACTTATGAAGTTACAAGCATGTGCTTTATTCGAAATAAAAGTAACAGAAAATTCATGAGTTTATCATACTAGAGAAAAAATGATCTTAGAGAAAAAAGTGCACAAAAATTCGGAACACACCGCATATGAACTTTCTCACGAGCAACAGCATCCATATCTGCGTGATAATAATCTGCTGAAATACCTCTTCCACGCAATTCTTGGGCAACCTGTTTGTCAGTAAAGTGAATGGTTTCAACAAAATGTGACAGAGCACCAAGGGAAATGATGCTGGCCCAGACTGCAGAAAATGAATGGCCACTTTAAACTAAAAGGATGAAGGGAGTCATTCAATGGCATATGGTGAAATCAGTCGTTATTCAGTGTCAAATAAGCAAATTCTCATAGTTTAAAACTTTTAATGCCGATCTGATAATCAGACACCGTGCACAACAAGAATAAGTGCAAGTAAATTCAGATAGTCAAAGACACTCAGGACTCAGCATAAGACCGGCTAGGATTGTATCGAAATGTGGCACATGAAAACCAAGCCAAGTTTTGGCATTATCAAAATCCAGGTAGCCAAATTGGCTGCCAGATTTTGTCCAAGTTTGGCTCCAAAAGTGAACTAAAGAGCCAAAAAAATTATAACCTTACAAGAATATTTGCAAAGCTCCAAAGTTTGGTAACACAAACTTTTCTCAGGGGCATGAAACCAAACTGTGGTATCATTAGCCATGATCTTTCGTCAATAAAATGCAAGTGAAATCATACCTTACATACATCAAAGAACAAAAATTAATTGTACATTGTAATTTCATTATTCATGTACATGTCAAGCTCAATAATCTCCAACAGCTTATGTTCTCACATTAAGGTGCTAGTGCTTGGATCGATCAAGAATCAAAGTTGTACCGAATAGCATTTACACCTTGTAAAGGTTCAAAAGTTATCCGAAAAAGATTTGGACTGTTTGTACAATCACAACAAGATTTCATTGTGAAGTATTCAAATATAATGATATATAATTCCTCAAAAAAAGTGTTCAAATATATGACCTTACAGACAGCGCAAAACTTTGAGAGAATGCACAACACACATTGAATCTAAATGGAGAAGTGAACAGTTACAGCTATTTTACCGCTAGAAATTAATTTGCATGTCAGCAAATAATTGAAACAGAAACATCCACAGGTCAGTCTACGAACCTGTTCACATTCCTTCCTAGAAAGGCAATACACAATCCCCGATTCGTTATTTGGATATGATTCACTTATGAAATTTGCAATCTCATCAATAACAACCTTTCCAACTGACGATTTCTCATATACCTACATGACGAGAATGTAAACTAGTTAAATCCTATTTTTTTCCTCGTGCATGCTTCTGCCAATAGACTTTCTCATGGTTGAATCAAGAAAAGTAAACTAAAGCATACTCTGTAGAAAAGGTTGGGCCTGTTAACAGAGCTGACAAACTTGACACATGTTGGGATATGAAGCATCTCTATCAAATCCATTTGCACTTTACTTGTTGCAGTTGCCTACAAAAAAAAAAGGTTCTGCTTCACACAAGCTTTACTTCTTCTAACTTGAATTCACTTGTATAACTCACAGTTAAAGCTATCATGGGAACACTGGGAAACTGGATCTTCAAAATGCCCAGATTCTTGTAGTCTGGACGGAAATCGTGCCCCCATTGGCTGCAGCAGTGTGCCTCCTGCATCATAGCTGTCAGTGGGTAACTTTAGATAAAGTTGCACTTGAATGCACAAATTTGTAAATTTTGACCACTAGCTGTGCTGTTGTTCTTATAATTATTTCATGAGAAACAAACTACAAATAATATGAATTGGTGAACATCTTAAAATCTGTAGAGAGTCAATGGAATAATTGAGATTAAATGTTCCGTATGAGTAAACAAAACCAATCGTAAACTGTTAGAATAAGCCGTAATTTTGTGTGTGCATGTCTTACTTTAGTCTAATAGGAAAATTTTAGTATTTCAATAAGAAAAATACCCATATTGGATAGTAATATTGTTAGAGACTGACTGAATAAGCATGTACTTAGAGAGACTGCGAGTATCACACACAACCCAATTTTAGCAAGCAAAAAGGGGCTTCATTGTGTGGTGGATAGCGTGTGAGTGTTTTCAACCATGTATAGCTCAGTGGAACCAACGAATTTGATAAACAGGCAATAAAGGAAAGACTATAACATATATTCGCGCATCGTCAACAAAGAGAGAAAATACCATCACTCACATCTATTGCAACTAGAGAAAGGCGCCCAGCATGATGACATTTCTCAAGCTTGGACATGAATCTTTTACTTTTGGATATCTTTTCAGGTGTCACGTACAATATCTTCAGTTCCCCTTCACCTTTCTCAAGCGCCTTATAGATGAACTTCTCAATTTCCTTGTTGGTAGTGGAAGTCAACATGTGCGCTGGTATACCTAAAGCCGCCAGTCCCATGACCTAGAACAGTACAGATCATCAAGAACGAGAACAAGCATATATATAGGGCAACAAGAGAAAAGAAAAGAAAAGCTTAAACACCTGATCCTGAATAAGCGAAAGCAAAGGACTGACGACAAGTGTAATTCCATCACGAAGAACAGCTGGAAGTTGGTAACACAGGCTCTTCCCTCCACCAGCAGCCATTATAACCAGAACATCTTTTCCACTCATGATAGAGTTAATTATCTGGAAGAACAGTATGCTTAAAAAAATGCAAGTCTAGAAAAAAAAGTATACAATCCTGAAAAAGGTTATGGTATATAAAATTAGGCTGAACACTACCAGGAAATGGGAGACAAAAAATGAAGGATGTCAAAGGAACAGAGGTTCTAAATTGCCTGCTTTGAACAATATACACAGATCAAGGATAGAACAAAACATGCTATAAAACAGTATCTTACATATCTGAAGAACTTGAAATGAATGATTCTTCACGAAATGAAATGAATTATAAGAACCTCACTGGTGGTGTTAAAAGTAAATTTATACATATCGCTGGATATTTGTGTTCGTTAATAAGCAGTTCCAAAGAAGAGGAAACATCAAAATAGCATGTTATATTATAATTTCTGCTAGAAACTTACTTCTCGTTGATTTGACCTGTAGGAAGAGATACCAAATACATTGAATCGCATGTCATCAGCCTGAGAATCCCATGAGAACTTTCCAGACCAATCTTCCAGAGCAACTGAAGGGGCAGTATCTGATGTATCTCTGGAAGTTTTAGATATTTCCAGCAAAGCCTTCAAATGCGATTGGCGCTCATACAATTCTTCTTGCTGATCAAGCAACATCTTGATTTTGTCTGCATATAATGAATTTTAAGAGGAATATTAGTTCAGTAGCACTCGAAACAGTTAAAATTAAGGAAAATGCCGGGAAAGATGGCTGGCAGCATTTGATTTTATGTTTGAATTAACACCACTTGCTAGAAAAAAAACAAAACGCCCTTTAGCTTCAATCAAAGAAGAGAAGAGGTACCCAGGAAGTGCATTATTAGTCAGAAAGATGTTAAAGTAGCATGCCAATAATATAACATCAATGTAATTCTCATAGCTAGGGAACCAGAGCAGAGCACCCAACTGCATTCCACTGGAACAACTTACACTGCTATCCTCTAACCTTGAGATTCCTTAGTCAGAGACATGCCATGAAGTTGCTTCGAGACCAAAATACACCTAGTGATTTTAGCCATCTCCGTTTGTGATGTGACTATACATTTTCGAAACTGAAGAGGTTGTTTGTAACTTGTGTGAGCGTTTGCAAATATGATGTGATAAAATGCTGAAGGTGTCATCATTGATTGGTATTTATCAGTTGGCTAAAAAACGTGTTGTTGCTTATCCTTGGGGACATGGTGCCGGCTGACCAGACATTTGGTTGTTGTACAAGCAGATATTGCTGATCCGTGTCCACACAAGGATGGTGTGCGCTTGAAACTAAAAATGTTGTTCTATATGTCAGCTTCCTGCCTCCCATTATTGGGTCCATGAGTATAATTTTACAAATGAGTTGTTATGGAGAAGGGAAGCAGACTATGAACCTCACTCAATGAAGAAATCATTACAGATCAAGAGATAAGAATGTGTATAGTGGATGATGAATATAGTGATGATACCTTGTAGTTCATGGAGTTCTGACTCCACTACCAAAAGTTCTTCCTTAATGTTTTCTTCATCCTCCATGCCTCAAAATTTCACCGTTAATCCTGAAATATACACAGCATGATTTTTTGCAGATTAATTATGCAGTTAACCACATACATAGGCGGAATGATTTGACAATAAACTGGGAAAAGAACATACCAGAAGCAGGGTGCAGAGATTGTAGAAGGAAAGGACGAGCTAGACTAAATCTAACCTGCGGGTTGCAGCGGTGGGTGAAGAGCTGAACAGCGGAATATCGGTACAAAGGTCGGTGTAGATGGGGGTGTCGGGGTCGCCGGTACAGATGGGGAAGCGGCGAGGGGTCGTGCGCTATCTGCGGGCGGGGAGGCGCGAGTAAGAGGGCAGCGGAAATAATGCCGGCGCGACGTCGTGAGCTCTGGATTCGGTGAGTCGGTGCTGGTGGCGGTGAAGGCGGCGCTCGCCGGTGTCCAGAGCTTGGGGAGGAGAGGAACCGTGGCGGTAGCAGGCAGCCAGTCAGGGTTCTATGGACATTTACGAAAACGACCTCCACCTTTATTATAATTAGATACAGTTTCTTGACTGCTTTACGATTATTCTGTTCCAATCTTCAGTAACCAGCTACTCACTCCCTCCCAAAATAATTAAAGTTCTAGTTTTATCATAACTTAAACTAATTTAAGTTTAACTGAGTTTATAAGAAGATATAATAACATCTACTCCCTCTGAATCTAGATAAATCTGCAGCACTTTCGAACATAGGAAGTAAATGAAAACATTCATGTGCATATTAGTCACTCCCTCACATAAACCGTTAGTTTGCAAATGACCATCTATCTTTCTTATAAAATACCCCATAAAACTTTGTTTCTTCTCATTCTCTAGTTATTATAGGTAGACTTAGCTTTAAACAAGTGGTGTGCAGGCATGTAGCCTCCTGCGCTGACTGCTGCTCTGCATCGGGTCATCGGCGTGCCGTCCGCGGTGTAGTTTGCCACCGAGGACCTTCCCAGCAACCTCGTGGAGTACCACATGCCTCTCCCGTGTGATTTCCCATCCTCATCTCGTTCTCTCCCTCGTCAAAATGGTCATCATCGCAGCGTCGTCATGCCACCGTTTGAAGCCGCCCCAACCTCTTCGTCGACCCTTGAACCTATGCCGCATCATGCTTGTCCTGTCCGCCTAAGTAATCGGCATGGGGAACCCAAGATATGCAGCACGGTCTTCGTCTTCGGCGCGTCTAGTCGGCCGCCGTGACAACTCGCCCGCTCCGGCATAACCTCGGGCTCCCCATCGATTATGCGACGTCCCTCTGGTCCTTTTCAATCCATCACCTAAGAGTCTTGTGACCCGAGTTGTTCCTTGACATCGACGTTGCTCCACCGAAGCTGCCATCTACGAAGGTGGCGATGTCGTGCTCCTCCCCCCTCACCGACCTCTCCTTTTGTGGATCAGTTGCTCTCCATGACTTGCTCGCGCCAACTTAGCAGCTACAACGTTCGAACCCTCACAATAAAAATCTAGAGGTATTTCATAAAAGGTAACGGTGTTGTGACAGAGTGACTAATGTGCACACGGATAGCAAGTTGATGACCTGAATTTAGCAAAATGCAACTTCCTGACTAAGTGCACCTTCTAGGCAACTTTCATAATATATAGACCGGACATTGTAAATAGTGCTTTTTTACGGTGATTGGCACGGAACCTAGGTTCCGTGTGGTTCCATATAATCTAATTTTTCCTGATTGTTGATTAAAACGGGGTGTAACTTGTATTATGCTTTGACCATAAAACCATAAATGTAGCGGTTGACAGTTCTCTCCTGATCAAAATAAATATTTTTCTCTTATCTTACACCAGAAATAAGAAAAAAATCCTCTGCGGCTCTGTCCACCTAACGAGGATGAGCGAGTGTAATTTTTCTCTCATCTTATACCAGACATGCAAACTATGTGCTTATTTCTCTGTTATATATTTGAGAATCGCTTCCTTTTACATTGTCAGCTATAGTAAGTAGGTGTATGAAGTAATGTTGTTATTTAATTACTCTGTTTGGAAATGCATTTATATAACGTTGCCACTAAATTAGTGAGTCCTTGAACCAACCAGTTTGTTCCACCCCATCTTTTTGAAGGAACGCCGAAATAGAAATTGGGTACCGAATCGATCTACCTAAATCAGTAGGTAACACTCCGAGCACAGAAATCCATGTCTTTTTTTTTCATGTGTTCTTTCAACTAGGTTGTGCATTTTAATTTTGTAAGCTCCATCCGTGGAGCAATGGAATAACTCTTTTGCTGAGATTGATAACGAGTGTGCATAGACAGGGAAGCATGCATGATAATGCTGCTGTATAGTCATCTTACTCAGCTGCATGTTATCAAGTTTGAATTAATTTCTTAATTAAGTTCCATATTCTCTATTTGGCTAAATTCTTACACTTTTACAGGACATGTACAAGCATGATCAGCCAGTGAAATCGTTGAAGTGGGTAAGATTTCAAGGCTTGCTGTCATTCCGTTCAATTTTTTATGCTTCCCACTCTGATACACTCTGTAGGATCTCATTGTGCATCCAAATTAATTCATGAGTTCATAGAATAAGTTCAGAATATTGACAATATTTTCTCTAAGACCAGTGACATTTAGAACTTTGTGTGGTCGTGGCGACTTCGTGTCCAAGCCTCTCCAGCGAAGAAAAGAATCCCTCCAAGGATTTGAACCTCGGGCATAACCTTATCGTTTGCGTGTGTGACCTCTTTTGGTTATTTCTACCTTCTCTGTTTATTATTGTTTCCATAACCCTAGGTTATTTATCTTGTTAATGTTGATCGCTGGTGTGTTACCTTGCCATAACATTGTATTGAATAATTTCATTTCATAGAACTTATATATCCACACTCCACTAAAATTATCGAATTTGTTGAAATTTCTAGTTATCTGTTCCGCCTCCTCTAGTCGACATGCATGCTTGATCCTTTGTTTTTCCTCTCTTCCTCTTCAGATCCTTTGAAATTTGACGAAGTGCAGGATCCGAAGGTTTAAGGAAACGAAGGGTGGAGCTAGTGAAACAAGTAGGAGCGAGGAGCAAGAAGCAATGGCTCAGAGGCTCGGTCGCTCGGACAGGACGAACCGGCCGCGCGCGCACTACCCCGATCGTGCCATCCGTCCGGCCGCCGACCACCCCATCCAACACCACCACGCGCACTCAGACACAGGAGACATGGAGCTTGAACATTGATCACGAGTGTTCAGACAGAGAAGGAATGCAGACACATGAATAAATAATAATGGCTGTTAAATACTTAGCTAGCTCGTTTACAGAGAGAAAAAGGTAAAACAAGTAATTAGTCAATCGAGAATCAACTCCAAATAGTAGGTCTAGGTCGATGCGAGGAGATAGTATCAATGGGCTAGGCAGGTACAGTACTAGCTAGCTAGTAGAGGTTGATGGAGGAGACGGCGAGGTAGGAGGCGATGAGCTCCTCGTCCTCAATGGCCAGCTCGCCCTGCATTGCCGGCCACCACTCCGGCGGCATGCCGCCGCTGCTGCTGCTTCCGTCGTTCAAGAAATTAGACACCTCTCCCATGGACGCCGCCGTCGTCGCGTCCTCCTGCTGATCCGTAGCCCCGTCGTCGTCGACGTTGCGGGCGAAGCGGCCCTTCACGCGCGGCCGGCTGTCCGCCAGCGTCTTCCGGCAAGCGTACTAAAACAAAACACAGAGTTGACATGAGTGATGGCGATGAACGTGCCAAGCATGGGCATGGCATGTAGCCATGTAGGGCACGAGCGAGACGACGAGATAGCAAGAAGAGAATGAACGCACTGTGATCTTCTTCTGGAAGTTGCGCTGGTTGCGCTTGGTGCGGTACTTTTCGATGCGCTCCCGCCGCTCCTCCGCGCTGTACCTCGCCGCCGGCGCCGGCGCATGCGCAGGAGCTTGTTGGAGGTCTCCCGCACTCATCACGCGCGGCATCATAGGCGGGGAGGGGTAGTAGTGCTGCTGCAGCTGCTCTTGTAACGACAGATCGCCGTAGCTGTTGGACGCCATGGAGGGGAGCAAGGGACCATTGCTGCTACCGCTGCCGTTGCTATAGCAAGGAGTACTGGAGGAAGAAGATGATGTGCTCCAGTGATACATTGTCAACTTGTTCTCTGTGGAGAGATCACTGTGCTGCCTGCGTTGCGTGTATGTGTGTTGTGAAACCGGCCTGGAGATCGACCATATATATTGGTTGCTCTGCACGTCTGGCCTCCTCAACGACTTAGGTCGCAGGTCAACTCTGATTTGAAATGACCTACTACTACTACTCGTGCGATGGCACCATTTCTGCATTCGTACAACCAAATCTAATTCCAGCGAGGATATACACATTCGTAGTTCCATCTTTCCTGGAGCATGCACTGCAGAATCAAATGTGGGGAGTACACTAGAGACATCTGAAACGCGTTTATCAAAAAACAAGCTGGCAAGCACACACGATCTCTCAATGCTACGCACAGAGTAGCTCAATGCAGGAGGCACCATCACCAATATATGTAACTTTCCTGACACTGGAGAATCTCAATAGATCATGGATTTACGAGGCACAAGCAGGAAAAACAAAAGCTGGAAATCACAACTAGATACAGCCATTGGGGGTTAAGGGCAACACTGCAGGCGATTCAAGGAGACACGAGCAAGTTGGGCCGATCTCCTACTTTCCCCACCCATATCCTTAAAACCACATGCCTTTCTCCAGCACCTTCACAGGCACTGTGCTCAACTTGCAGTTGACTAGCACAGCAACAAACATCCATCACCACTCTGCTTGCTCCATGAAGCAAAAAGTCACGATCCTATACAGCAACAAATATTCGGCTGGTTTTAAGGTTCCGACGTTCCTAGCCATTTTCTAATAGAAACAGTGAATAGCATGGGAAACAACGGAAAAAAAAAACTCATACCATTCGTTTATATCTAAAACTGCAAAAATAAATATGCACAGAAAGCTCACTGGGGTGACCATCAGTACCAAATGCAAGTGTTTTATTCCCAATGATTAAATGCAAATGTGAAAGATGGTCCTTGATTAGACTTTGTCCCTCCGCGTTACTATCATTACCTTCAGAAAAGTGAATCTCCCAAGATTTTGGTGGGGACAAATCATAGCCCCTTTGAACATTGCAGGCTACAAGATAGACCCCCACAAGAATCTGTGTTGTTTCGAGCATCTATTTGACAGAAGCTCGTTGCTATAGACCCAGGACGCTGTTTTCAGTTGGCTATTGGTTGGTAAGATCACCGGAAGCGTCCACGACCAATTACAGGACTCTATTCTCATATAATGATGAGCCTTCTGATGAATCCCTACAGTAGCCCACTCAGGAGCCTGACTACACGAAGCTCGCCAACCTTCAAGTGGCCTTAGCCAACCGACAAGATAAAGTCAAAGCGCACTAGGCTATCGCATTGCAAAAGGATCCATCTGCCTTTGGTACGCGGCAAATGCTTGAATTGTATACTCCAACAGTTGTTATGATTTCCTTTTAGATACAACCTGCAAAGATGTCAACACAAGAGCAACATTGCAACCAGATGAGTTAAATCATTGACATCTTAGTGCATCAAGAGAAAAATTGAGAGGATTCACAAAGAGGGGAAAAGGAGTCTATACTGAGGCAGTGGCTCTTTGTCAATGAATATAAGATAAGGAAAACAAGTGGAACTATTAGGATAAAGCGCAGTTCCCGTAAATTTTTCTTTCTTCTAGTAGGTCAACTATAAAAATAGTCCCAGCATTATAGCATGAGTGGTGATGCAATAGTTGTTCAGTTGATGTGTATAAAGAACATACAGAGATGAGCAACAGACTAGAAAGATATGTAACTATTCAAAGAGTTAGTATTTAAGAGCCAAAAGATTGCAAAAACCAGCCCAACTTCACTCTTATAGGACACATAACGTACACCAGCATTGATATGTGAAGGGACAACCAATGTGTCACTTCAAATGTCATAAGATTTGGTAAAAAAAAAAAAAGTTGATAAGACTTCTCTTTGTAGTGCCATGCATGATATGGGAAAAGATTTCTGTTCTGCCCCCACATCGTCCTTTGGGTGCATCTGTGGGGGTGAGGCCCTTTATTGCTGGCACGGTCTCTAAAAATCTTTTCAGGTCAAATCCTTTGAAATTACTATAGTGAATTCATGCATCTGTTTCTATCTGGTGTAGTTGATTTTCAAAGATAATGCTAATTAATTAGTCTTCCTGTCCTGAAGCTACATTGATCAAATACAAAGCAGAAGAGAAAATAAGACATCAACATCTGAGTGGCCATATTTCCAAAAGATGTTTCGAGAAAAGCATAACGGAATCATCTTAATATCTTATAACTGACTTCATACTTTGAGCAACATGGGAGTCTGTTTTTCAGCTTTTTAGGATGTTGTGTACTCAAAGGTTTAATTTGGCATGTAGCAAGCTGTGTGGACAAAACAAGATTTCTCCTCACAGTACATTTTGCAATATGCATTTAGTTTTAGTGCCAGTCATTTGATTCCAAGGCAACAACAAAAAAGAACCATGGCAAGCTATTCTTTTTCAGAGGCTGCCAACATCCATTTTTACTGATCCAGGCATTCCTAGTAAAGAGGATAGACTATAGAAAATAAGTTGAAGCTTCTTCAGGAAGCCATGTTCGCCAAATTGGCATATTGGCTACTGATGGTGATTTTGTAGGTAGTTTTATTTCCATCTGAAAGAAGAACCAGCACTAACAGAGTAACAATGTGGAACGAGCAAAGTTTGTGGGGTTTATTTATGCACACACACGTTTCTTCCCTGATTATAGACAACCAAACGCATAGTACAGTTCTACTCCCTCAGTTCCAATGAATAAGGCCTATAATTTTTTGAAAAAGTCAAGCTAAGTAAAGTTTGACCGACTTAAAAAACTATCAAGAACCTCGATATTATATAGATATCATATGAAAATATATTCCATGATGTATCTAAAGGTGTTGATTTTGGATTGTACATGATAATATTTTTTCCTTAAAACTTGGTCAAACTTCATGTAGTTTGACTTTTTGAAAAAAATATAAGCCTTATTCATTGGAACAGAGATAGTATCTTGCAGCAATCCTTATATCAAGTATGACATCACTTCTGACATCACAAGAAGTGACGCCTATTATGTTCATAAAAGGTTGACAATGCTCCTGAACTCATTGCCTTACACATGATTGGCAATTTTTTGATTGATTGGCAATTAACATTAGTCAGCAGTATCCAGCACATTTAAAGCAAGAGATATGATAGAAAAGATTTGACAAGGCCTCTTACTTTGCATAATTTCTTCTTGAAAGGCACACGCTTCAGAAAGCCCAAGAAAGGAATATAAGAGGGACAGTTTTTTCTTCGCTTTTCTGCAAAACCGACGGGACTTTCAGACTTGTTTGGAAGGCAGCACAATATATCATTTTTTATTCTTCATGCTAAAAACCATTTAACAATATTTTTAAGAGGATTCCCTGCTTTAGAACATTATTTATCATGATCTGATTTCAAAAACATAAATAAAGGTACATCAAGTGCAATTCGCTTGCTCTCATAAATAACACAGTACTGTAAGAGTGAAGAGAATTGACTAAAAGAAGGCTGTTTAGCCAAAAAAAAAATATAGTATTTGCTTACGAGCTCAAGAGATTTATGAATGCATATAGGGGAGTTGCGATTAGTAAACCAAGACATGCCGCCAATTCAAACAAATAATAAATAAATGATGAATAGATCATATCACCTGATATAGCTGTAGATACCTCCACCTTACTAACTGCGCAAGGAAAATTTACTGGCGGCCCATGTATTTTAGCATCTATATTTAAACAAGCATTGGGTTTCTTTGCATTTTGTTCTTTCATATCACAATTTTCCCTAGTTCCATCGATAGATCCTTTATCACAAACAAAAGCAGCTGAACTAATCTCTTGACTGTTGACAGTATTCTCCACTGAAATCATTCCCCTTGCAATTATGTCAACAGGTTCTACCTTATAAATCGTAGCATGTTCGATGCTTTCATCCACATTTTGCTCTATTTTGCTCTCCATAACTTGCTGTATAGGCGGTACAATGTCTTTCCATATATCAGTACTCAATAGAACTGCAGGATTTAATGGAGTCTCATCATCTCCCCCACCTGGTGAGCACCCCACTGATTCTGCAGTACTTCTGTGATCTTTTGAGTGAACTGGAATGTCGTCAGGCTTGTCCAGACCCTTATTCTCAAGAGAAACATCAGAACAAGAAAGAATTTTGTGATCCAGAGGTGCCTGATCCTCCATCTCACCAGATGTGCAGCTAGTCCCATATGTTGCATCAGCCCTAGCATAATCTAGGATGTCACTAGCTTGGTCACGACCCTTGTCCTCAAGCATAGGGTCAGAAAGCGCCATACCCTGGGGAAGAGAAGAACATGCTAACTTAACATCGGAAGACAAAGGATCACTGTCACCTGCAATGTGGTTTAATGTGCATAATTCCGTAGCATCTAATTCCATTGCATCCAGAGTAAGTTCAGCATGCTCATCAATGCATTTCCTGTCGACAGAAGACACAACAAATGCCTGTGCATTGTGATCCATAACCATCTCATTATTTTCAGATTTATCCAAACTGGTATGACTAGCAGCAATGTCTGCTTCAATTCCATGAGCTTGTAAGGTCTCTTCTTGCGTTTCAACAGGCATTTCGCTATCACCGGTAGACTGCTCTAGTCGCTCAGTAAAGAGAGACACATCAGCATCATGAAGCTTTTTATGTAACACTTTGGTGGAACAATTTATGGGTGAACCCAGTAGTTCGTCTTTGCTGGGAGAATGTTCCAGATTTTTCTCCAAAGATTGCAGATCACCTTTAGAAGATATAGGATCCCAACCAATCCAGTCACTAAGCTTATACTTTGTTGAATCTAGTAACTCATTTGGTAACAATCTATCAATTTTAATTGTTTCTTTGTAGAAATATTTCTTCCTCATAGCCTTGGATAGTAGCGACCTGATAATGAAGAGATAGCATAATGTTGCATCATGATTCAATACAATCCTAAATAGAAAACTGTGCAAATTAAGATGAGAGGACAAACAGTTGCAGGTTGAACCACAGAGACTGAGTGGAAACTGGATAAATTAAGATGACTAAAACCACATGAGCAAACCCATACATGGTAGTATGGTACAGCCTTAAGAGGTCTGAAGGACCAAACCTGTCCGGGTAATGGATATACGACTCACCTGCAGTTTACTGACATAGCAGCTTTGGCTCGCTGTGTAGAAAGGCCAAGCAAGAATGCACATAAATTAATGACATCATAGGGCCCTCTGATTTCGTTAGCATTACGAGCAGCACTTGAAATGATGAGATTCTTTCCTTTAGTCCAATCCACCAGCAGCTACGAAGAGAAGAGGTGGACTGCATTAGTAGCAAAAGAAACAATTTGGAAGAGAGATATGAAACTCTAAGCTACTACTAGGATGCAGACGTCTCTATAAACCAGTGGTTCGAGCATAGTGAAGGTGAGATGAACTTGTTGTTGCACAAGTAAATCAAAACGATTATATAGATAAGATGATTTTTGTATCCAATGTGAATGAACAATGAAAGTAGAGCAAGGTTGGTAACCTTGGCTTCAGCTAGGACTTGCCTCCTTGAACTGATATCATCGATGAGGGGAGAGTAGGCAATCTCAAAATGTATCCCCCTCTGCGGTCAGATGGGAGACATTGTTAGTCGGGACTTGGGGAATGCACAGACATTGATTGAACATTGATTCAGCTGGAGTGGTAAGGGAGGTAGGGTTTAATTAGCGAATAGTTACCTGCAGTGCAAGCTTGATCATTGGGAGCTTGAGGCGGAAGGGCAGTTTGTGGGAGAAGTCGATGGAGATGACATCGAGCTCAGTGGCGGACTGGCAGAGGTGGTCGAGCGCGGCCTGGCTGAGAGGGCGCGCGGCGACGACGTCGTAGGTGCGGAGGAGGCGGGCTGCGGAGGGGGCGAGCGCGGACGCGGCGGCGGCGGGGGAGTCGAGGGAGAGGGTGATGCGCGTGTACTGGCGGAAGGGCTCGTCGGTAGGGGACCCATTGCGGGAGCGGTGGAGGGCGGCGGAAGAGGGGAGCGGGAGGGAAGAGATGACGGGGAAGGGGGCGGTGCGGCAGCGGTCGGCGTCGGCGAGCAGGCCGCGGTGCGGGTGGTCGAGCGCGACGGCTGCGTAGCCGAGCTCCAGGGCGCGCGCGGCGGCGAGAAGGCGGGAGTTGGCGTTGGAGGAAGGGAGGAGGCTGAGGTCGAAGAAGAGGAGCGCCATGGAGACGATTCGCGCCGCCAACCCCCGTCTGTGACGTCTGGAGGAAGAAGAGAGCAGAGGCCGACAGGTTGCACACAGGCCCGTGTTCAATTTTAATTCGCAAAGCCCATGGCGGTTTTATTTAACTTCAAGCCCATTCCATCATTATTTCAGCCCAGCTCTTCTCTATCTCTATCTCTACTATCTAAAAAGGAGGAACTTGTTCTGTTTCCTCCGGAACAAGGTTTCGTCCTACATATTTTCTATATGACCCTTTTGCCCTCCCACCGCACCAATTAATCACCATACCATCAGAGACCAGAATCATCGCATCATCAGAAAGGAAACTAAAAGAAATCAGAAAGCAATTACCGGACCATCAGAATTGAGTACCATAAAAAGGAAACTCCACCAATTACGGGATCCCACCAATTACACAAGGACGCGAGACGGTGCAGAGGGTCGCGGTAGCGGGCTAGGGGAGGCGTGGTGGCGCGCAGGGACGGCCAGAACATGGTGGGCGGCGGCGCGAGCGGCGATGGGAACCACGCGACGGTGGAGTCCCTGGCGCCTGCGGGACGTGCCACGTCAAGGAGCTCGTCGACCGCTGACGCGAGCGCCTCCGGTGGCCGGAACAAAAGGTGTGTGCCGAGCGATGGCGGCAGCTGGAGGCGACGACAGAAGGCAGCGGGCAGCCGGTAGCACCTAGAACCTCGACGACTAGACAAGCGGCGGTGACTTGCAGTGGCCTCACGCAAGGAATTTCGGAGACTACAAGCGAGCGCCGGTTCCTGCTGGCGGTCGTGGTGCGCCCCCGTTTGAGACCTTCCTTGCGCCTTTCTGGAGGAGGAGCAGGGGGAGCTCGAGGGGCAGCGCTGGAAAGGAGGTGGTGGATCAGCGAGGGAGGGGAGGCTTGGGGCGATGCTGGCCTAGAGGAGGAGCTGGTCTCACATCGGCCCTCCTCTGATATGTGGCAGGCCTCTCTCGGGGAGCGAGTACGGCGGCTCGTGGCCAGGCGGCTGGAGTCGGGTGCGATCTCGATGGCAGAGCCCTAGCGGCCAGAGGTGCTTGCCCACGGGCGCGTGATACGTCTCAAACGTATCTATAATTTCTTATGTTCCATGCTACTTTATTGATGATACTCACATGTTTTATACACATTATATGTCATTTATATGCATTTTCCGGAACTAACCTATTGACGAGATGCCGAAGTGCCAGTTCTTGTTTTCTGCTGTTTTTGGTTTCAGAAATCCTAGTAAGGAAATATTCTCGGAATTGGACGAAATCAACGCCCAGCATCTTATAATTCCACGAAGCTTCCAGAACACCGGAGAGGCACCAGAGGGGAACCCTGGGGGGCCCACATGTGGTGGCGGCACGGCCAAGGAGCCAGGCGCGCCCCCCTATTGTGTGGCGGCTCCGTAGCCCCTCCGACTCCGCCTCTTCGCCTATTTAAAGGTCCCTGACCTAAATCTTCGATACGGAAAAGCCACGGTACGAGAAACCTTCCAGAGCCGCCGCCATCGCGAAGCCAAGATCTGGGGGACAGGAGTCTCCGTTCGGCACGCCGCCGGAACGGGGAAGTGCCTCCGGAAGGCATCTCCATCGACACCACCGCCATCTTCATCACCGCCGTCGTCTCCCATGAGGAGGAAGTAGTTCTCCATCGAGGCTAAGGGCTGTACCGGTAGCTATGTGGTTCATCTCTCTCTCCTATGTACTTCAATACAATGATCTCATGAGCTGCTTTACATGATTGAGATCCATATGATGAGTTTGTAATCTAAATGTCGTTATGCTATTCAAGTGGATTTTACTTATGTGATCTCCGGAGACTCCTTGTCCCACGTGTGTAAAGGTGACAGTGTGTGCACCGTGTGGGTCTCTTAGGCTATATTTCACATAATACTTATTCACTGAGTTATGATTTGAGTTGGATGTCTCTATGAAATTGTGTTGTGTTAGTACCTCCTATGAATGCTCACAGTGACAGCGTGGGGTGTTTATTAGTACTTGGGAATACATCTTTAAGGTTTGCCTACATGATGAATTAGTGTTCGTTATCTTGCCAGAGAGTAATTCAGGATAGCATAGTGAAGTGCTTATATTTATATTCAATTATGATTGCAATGTTGAGAGTGTCCACTAGTGAAAGTATGATCCCTAGGCCTTGTTTCCAAACATCGAATCTCCGTTTATTTACTGTTCTGTTGCATGTTTACTCGCTGCCATATTTTATTCAGATTGCTATTACCACTCATATACATTCATACTATTTGTATTTCACTATCTCTTCGCCGAACTAGTGCACCTATACATCTGACAAGTGTATTAGGTGTGTTGAGGACACAAGAGACTTCTTGTATCGTGATTGCAGGGTTGCTTGAGAGGGATATCTTTTTCCTCTACCTCCCTGAGTTCGATAAACCTTGGGTGATTCACTTAAGGGAAACTTGCTGCTGTTCTACAAACCTCTGCTCTTGGAGGCCCAACACTGTCTACAGGAATAGAAGCGTGCGTAGACATCAAGCTATTTTCTGGCGCCGTTGCCGGGGAGGTAAGGTAAAAGGCACTCATACTCCGATCCCAGATAACTGAGTTATTTTCTGGTGTCGTTGTAAGTGCTCGAAGCTATTTCCTTTAGATCCTGCAATTGCATCTTTTTGTTTCTTGTTTACACTAGTAAGGCATAATGGAAAACAACAAAAATATGAGAGATGTTTATGAACTTTATCTTGAATTAGGACATGATGTGTTTGAAGAGAGAATTAAAAACCCATGGAACTTTATATGCATGCTAATGGGAATGTTATTACTATGAATGCTTTGAACACCATTGTTGCTAATGCTATGGAAAATTCTAAGCTTGGGGAAGCTGGTTTTGATGAGCATGATATTTTTAGTCCCCCAAGTTTTGAGGAGAAAATTTTCTTTGATGATACTTTGCCTCCTATTTATGATGATTATAATGATAGTGGTCTTTTGGTGCCACCTACTATGGAGGATAAAGCTTATTATGATTATACTATGCCTCCTATATTTGATGATGAGAATAATAATGATAGCTACTTTGTTGAATTTGCTCACACTACAACTAATAAAATTGATTATGCTTATGTGGAGAGTAATGATACTTTTATGCATGTGAATAAGAATGCTTTATGTGATACTTATATTGTTGAGTTTGTTCATGATGCCACTGGAAATTATTATGAGAGAGGAAAATATGGTTGTAGAAGTTTTCATGTTACTAAAACACCTCTCTGTATGCTGAAAATCTTGAAGTTGCGCTTGTCTAGTTTTTCTATGCTTGTTGCATTATGCCTACATGACTTGTTTATTTACAAGATTTCTTTCCATAGGAAGTGGGTTAGGCTTAAATTTGTTTTGAATTTGCTTCTTGATGCTCTCTTTTGCTTCAACTCTTATTTCTTGCGAGTGCATCATTAAAACTGCTGAGCCCATCTTAATGGCTATAAAGAAAGCACTTCTTGGGAGATAACCCATGTCTTTATTTTACTACGAGCAATTTTGTTTTATATTTGAGTCTTGGAAGTTGTTACTACTGTAGCAACCTCTCCTTATCTTTATTTTATTGCATTGTTGTGCCAAGTAAAGTCTTTGATAGTAAAGTCAATACTAGATTTGGATTATCGCGTAGAAACAGATTTCTTGCTGTCACGAATTTCAATATGCCTCTCTGTAGGTAACTCAGAAAAATCTGCCAATTTACGTGCATGATCCTCAGATATGTACGCAACTTTCATTCAATTTGGGAATTTTCATCTGAGCAAGTCTGGTGCCTCTAAAAATTCGTCTTTACTGGATCGTTCGTTTTGACAGATTCTGCCTTTTATTTCGCATTGCCTGTTTTGCTGTGTTGGATGGATTTCTTTGTTCCATTAACTTCCAGTAGCTTTGTACAATGTCTAGAAGTGTTAAGAATGATTGTGTCACCTCTGAATATGTGAATTTTTGATTATGCACTAACCCTCTAATGAGTTTGTTTTGAGTTTGGTGTGGAGGAAGTTTTCAAGGGTCAAGAGAGGAGGATGATATACTATGATCAAGAAGAGTGAAAAGTCTAAGCTTGGGGATGCCCCCGTGGTTCATCCCTGCATATTTCAAGAAGACTCAAGCATCTAAGCTTGGGGATGCCCAAGGCATCCCCTTCTTGATCGACAAATTATCAGGTCACCTCTAGTGAAACTATATTTTTATTCCGTCACATCTTATGTGCTTTACTTGGAGCGTCTGTGTGCTTTTATTTTTGTTTTTGTTTGAATAAAATCTGATCCCATCATGCTTGTGTGGGAGAGATACACGCTCCGCTTGTTCATTTGAAC
>NC_061510.1:230868302-230883677 GCF_022539505.1 Lolium rigidum | reverse complement strand
GGGCACGCCGCGGGAGAAGCGAGACCCACGGGTCGGTCGGGGCCGGCGTGCGGGCGGGCTGGGTGCCACGGGTGGCGCCTCCACCCCGGCGTCTCGCCGGTGCGGCCCATCTGCTTGGCCGGCTGCTTGCCCTTCCCGGCGCCCGCGCTAGGAGCGGGACCGTCATCGTGGCAGCCGGGGCCGGGGCATGGAGGGCGGGACCGTGGGCCCGGGCGGCGAGAGCGGTGGTGGCGGAGGTGGCCGCCGCGTGCGCCCGCTGCATCTCCTCCATCGGGAGCATCGCCCCCGGTGCGGAGGAAGGTTGGCGGCGGGTCGGTCATGGAGATGACCGTGGCGGCGGAGGCGAAGCGAGGGCCGAGGCTGCGCGAGGTGTTGAGGACGAGGGCGCGGCCACTCACGGGAGAGTCGTTGTCGGAGAGCGCATCGGCGAGGTGCTTCTGGCGGCGACAGTACTCGTGGATGGAGAGGGATCCCTGCACAAGCTGGCGAAAGTCATTGTCAAGGTAGATGGCTTTGTTCGCCTTGTTCGCGTGAAGAGGTCGCGTGCTGCGAGCCACAGCTGACGCGCGGTCTGATTCCCGCAAGGATCATGTCCGCTACGTCTTCGTCGATGGCGGCATGGAGGTGGTTGAGGACGGTGTAGTCGGCATGGCCCACTTGGCGTTGGTGGGGGCGGCGGCGACGGTGCCGTCGACGTGGCCGAGGTAGCCGGAGCGGCCCAAGGAAGCGCGCATGTAGATGCACCACTTGGAGTAGTTCCCGGCGGCGAAGGAGAGGAGCACGGGGCCGGCATGACGCGGAGCACCGGCGGGTACGAGGGCGGCGGCCGAAGCGGCGGCAGGGGCGAAGGAGGTCCCGTCGGTGAGGGCGGTGAGCTCCATGGCAGCGGAAGGTGGGGTGGGGCTAGGGGTGGCGGCGGCCCGACCTAGGGCGGCGGCGGCCGAAGAGGTGGCGGCGGCTAGGGTTGGGAAGAGGCGGCGGCTAGGGTAGGACCGAGATCAGTCTGATACCATGTAGAAGGGTTTTGGGGGAAGCCTCATGACGTGGGGTTCCGGTGTTTATATAATAGGCCAGAGTCCTAGGGTTTGTTTACAATTACAATACAGTCTTACTGTAAATACAATATGTGTAATCTAACACAAAAGTTGAAGTGCCTAACTGCACATCTCATCATAACCTAAAGTTGCACATACGTAGTGCATTATACCTCTTAATTAACTATTCGATGAAATGTTCAACATAACTACATACTAGTAAGCAGTGTCAAGACACAAGCGAGAAACAGGCGCTCTCATGTAAAGATACTTCATACTCCCTCCATCTCAAAATGTAAGACGTCTAAGGATAGTTGACCAAGTTTATACACAAAAATATGAACATTTACAATACTAAATCAGTATCAACAGATTCACCATAAACTACATTTTCTTAATATGTAAATTTAATATTGTAGATGTAAATATTTTTTCCAAAATATTTAGTCAAAATTAGTAAGATTTGACTTTTGACCAGTCCTTAAACACCTTACATTTTGGGATGGAGGGAGTAGAAGCTTACTGAAATTTGATTTTGTGCATTCCATACAATGGTAACCATGACTCCATGAGAAGCTTGACAATAAGGTTGGTTGTTAGGATATACTGGTAGCTATCTAGGGAAATAGTTTCATGGCTCGTAGTCGAGATGGCAGATCGACTTCCAAGAGCTCGGACGGGGAAGTTGAGTGATGTTTCACGTGCGCATCCTTGGTCTCCAAGTCAAGGATGATGAGCAGACTACGGCGGGGAGAATATATGTACGAGTAATTTATAAGAAGCAAGACGGTGTTGCTCCCATCGGCGGGGCACTTGATGAACTCAACAGGCAAAGCCCAACCGGGACGGCTGTCAGGTTTCAGCAACGATCGCAGCTTCTCCTCCATGTCGATCACCACCGCCTCCGGCGCCCAATCTCAGCCGGGGAGTTGATGCCACACTGATATCTTGAACCCGTGAGCAGCCAACAAGATCAGCAGCTTCTGTTGTCTGTCATGCGAGTAGTAGGACCCTAGATGGAGCCATCGCCTGAAGTCAGCGACGGCGTCCGGGAGCTTTATCGTTCCGTGCTCCGTTGTGCAGACATTGTAGAAAGCGATATGGCCACGGTGGCGCATCAGCCAGTGGATGGCACCGCCCTGGAGAACGATGGCGCGGTGGCGTATTTCTTTCCAATACTGCCAAAAGAAACCATAGTTGGTGTGGCTCATGACAGCAGGTGCGGAAGTGCCACACGTGTACGTGGCGGTCTGCAGCAGACTGCCTGTGTTGCTGCTGTCAGGCTCAGGCATGGTGACGATGTAAGGCATGAATAGCAGGAATGAGCAGCCGATGCCGTCGGCGGCGGTGAGCAAGACGCACCTACCAAAGCATCTGGTCTGATACGGCCGGATGCCTGGTGGGTTAGAGAGGAAAGTGCGGCGGCCGGTGATCGGATCGTACACGCACAGGTTATCGAGTTTGCTGCTCGCATGGCGGCGGTGGAGGAGGACGAGGCCACCACGAGACACCACGGGACAGTAGTTGCCAAAGAGGCCATTCGCGGAGGCCGTGGTCCTCGAAAAACGATAGGGCGGCGGGCGTGGCCGGGTGGACCAAAGACATGTGTGCCGACGGATCGTCCTCCTCGTCGTGGGTGCTGTCATAAGCGACGAGGATGCACGACGGCACAACCCCTCCTCGTTGGGTGACACGGCGGATGAAGGACGAACCGAGGATTTCGCGGCGAGGAGCTTGCAGGCGGCGGCACAATGGAAGAGCAGAGTGCAGAAGTCGGAGTGTGCGACGATCTCGAGCAGGATGTCCACCGGCGTGCATGGCTCTTCTCGTCGGCGTTTCCACGTCGCCATTGTGTTTAGTTAGAGGGAATTAAGACGACTTTATTGATTGATCTACGAAGGAGACGGAGTTCAGCTGTCGGCTGTCGTATGTAGTAGAGGTATATACACGAAAAAGAAAGAAAATTGTTTATCCATGCATGCAGCAAATTAAACTAGACAAAAGCAGGACTTCCCAAACGCCGGCCCCTTGATAAAACTACTGTATAAGAAAAACGGTGGTTTCAAGAAAATAAAGTATTCCCTCGCGTGGCATTGCAATACTACTGTGGCGGTTTTGTTGCTGCCAAACAAAGTTTTTCATTCACAAATTGGACACCTCACTAGCCCGTTCTCGTTGCACTCCGTGCACGTCCTGAACGCGCCTGTGCCAGAGCAGTCGAAGCACGGCAAGAAACGCAGGCCTCCGCAGCCATGGCAAGACTCCGCCACGAAGGCCGCCTCGCAGTCCACCAACGCCTCGCCGAGACCCCCTGACTCATGCATGCGGCGGACCTCCTCGGCTCCCCCCAAATGCCTGCTGTCGACGAACACTTGCGGGAGCCCTGGCGTGGCGAGGGCGCCGCTGATGCCGAGCGCGTCGCGCAGCTCGTGCTTGTACCCGGCGTGCATCGACAGGTCGCGCTCGTCAACGCGCACGCCGTAGCCGGAGAGTATGGTGGCCGCGTCGCAGCAGTCCTCGTACGTCTTCCGGATGCCGCGGATGCTCGTCAGGTACACGACGACCCGTCCGCGGGCCTTGTTTGCCGACTTGCCGTCGTCGATCATCCTTTGCTGGATTTCCGAAGGAGGTGGCGCGACCGGGTCCCGGGACGCCGACAGGACGTCGAACTCGGGCGATCCGGCAGCCGACACGCCGCCGTCGTCGAGCCGTTGCATGAGCTCCCGCGGGTAGATCTCCACGTGGTCGCGCGCCGGCGTCGCTCGCCTCTGCCGCTTCTTCGCTGGCTCCTCCACCATCGGCGGCGACGATGCTGGGAAGCACCGCTTGGACCGGCACCTCCCCGCCGCGCCGCCACCGGTCTCCTTCTCCCCTCCGCCGAGAGAAACCGCACCTCCGCGGCTAATCTGGCGCCTGGAGCACCTCCGCGGCTGATTCGGCGCCTGCACCCGGCATCCAGCAGGCCTCCTGGAGCACCTCCGCGGCTGATCCGGCGCCTGCACCCAGCATCCTGCGTCGATGGACACTCTGCAACCCATGATTGATTCACCACCGCCGCCGTTCCACACCGAGGAGGAGGAGGAGGAGGAGGAGGAGGAGGAGAAAACGGCAAAGGAAAGGGGGCCCGTACGTGTGTGTGTGCGCGTGTGAAACTACCGATTGAGCCTTAACTGGGTATAAAAGCAGGGCTCTTTGAGCTTCGCTTTTCAAATGGTATGAAGGAAGGAAGGAACGGTTCGTTGCGCGCGGCGAGCGGAAAGGAAGGAAGGAAGGAGCAACGGGAAGGAGGACGCGGTGGACAGATTGTTACGGGGAGGCGATTGGTTTAATTTTCGAGCAAGAATCGGTTTCGGTTGTGTACTATTAATTAATTATTATCTATTATCTATTTGATAATCTTCGGTGCTGTAACATGACAAGTATCAGTAAACCGAGTAGGATACTGAATCTTTTCCTGTATCCTGGAAGAAAAAATCGCATTTCCACTATCGCCTCCACAAAATATAAACACGGTTTTGCTTCATTACACGAGAGGAATTTTCAAGAGGTTTGAACGGATCAAAAAACTCAAATGTAATGAAAACCTTAGCAAATATTTCAATAGTTGTGACGGAGGTGATTCTTCGGCGATCTTCGGCAAGGCTTGCTCCGTGCCCTCCCCTTGTCGAGCTTCCTTGGCGCTGCTGTTCGGTTTGTGAGCAACGTGGGTCGGTCCCCGGTGGTGGTCGGCTTCCGGTGGCGTTTCTGCGACGGTGGAGTGCTGTTGAGGCGCGCGTGAAAAATGGCTCACTCTCGAGTGAGCTCCGGCCCGACTGCTTGTAGACTCCAGTTCTACCCCGAGTCCTCGTAGGCGCTTTGGCTGAGCTTGTTGGTCCAATTCTGGCTGTAGTTTCTTCGGTAGTGCGTGTGGGTGTGTGGTGTCGTTTTGTAAGCTGGGTTCAGCACTTTGTATCGTTCTCGCCGTTGGTGGCTTTGTTAATTCAAAGTCGGGCACTTGAGTGCCTTTTATCTAAAAAAAAAAATATTTCAATATGAATAATCTAAGCAGCTTCAACTTCTCATGGTCCTCAACAAAATTTCAACAAAGGACTTGCCTATTCCTCTACATTTTCAAGTGGGTTTAAGAGGGGATCTACCATTTCTGCTTGCGTGGCAGACATGCTGACGTGGATAGGCTGCACGTCAAAAGAAATTAGTGGGATAAACTTCTTAGTTATACAAGATTGGTTCCTTAACAAACCAATATTAGATTGAAAGTTCAGAGATGGTAAACCTAGAGGGGGGTGAATAGGTTTCTACAAATTTTAATTCTTTCTTTGCAATATTAGGCTTTGCGGAATATAAATGTGAGCCTAATGCAAACTAGGTGAAACAACCTATATGAGGATACAACTAACTCGAGCACGAAGGCTCTCATAGGCAGTTAAGTCACAAGTAAAGAGTTCGGTTAGAGATAACCGATAGCACGCGGAGACGAGGGTTTATTCCCGTGTTCCCTTCCTTTGCAAGAAGGTACGTCACGTTTGGAGGAGTGGAGGTCCCACGAAGGATTCCCCGCGCCACGAAGGCTCACCCTATTCTCCGGAGCCTATCCCACGAAGGAATAGCTCACTCACTTGTGGTAGACTTTGAGGTAGCCTCCAAACCTTCACAATCTTGTCAGGAGCAAATCCACATCCCGGATGTTTCTGGACCACTCTTGCCCACGTAGGGTTTCCAAGGAACCCTAGAGAGCAAACTTCTTGATGAATACAAGGGGGAATGAAATTTGGCTTGGTAGAACTGTAGATCGGGTCCTCCTCTATCATTTCCCCGGTGGGATTTGAGTTTGGGTGGAGGAGGAGGGAGATCTGAGGCTTTTGGTGTTTCTAAAAATGGAGTATGAGAGAGAGAGCTCAAGAACAGCTTGTAGTGTAGTGTCTACCCTTTCAGAGGTAGGAGAAGGACTTTATAGTGTCACTTGAAATATGGCCGTTGCTCACTTGACACGTCAGCAGCTTCCCCGAGAAACCCGGTCAACCGGGCCTGGCGCCGGACTGGCCGGTGCAGGGGCCGGTCCGACCGGGCCAGGGACCGGACCGGCCGGTCCAAACCGGATCTGGTGCTGGATCCCGACCGGAGCAACTTCTTTGGCGTACTGGACCATGCCCGGTTGGCACAAGCGTGTAGGCCGGTTGGGCGCCGGGGCACCCGGTCCTCCATCTGTTCCGACCGGACCAGCGACCGGATCGACCGGTCCAAACCGGGCCGGCGACCGGACCCTGACCGGACCAGCGCCCCCGACCTTACTGGATTCCATCCGGTTGGCACCGGTCCTGGGGCCGGTCGGTGATACGTCCATTCTGCATCACTATTTTATATCATAATTTACTGTTATTCATTGATATATTTCATATTTAGAGATGATACTTATGTTATTTCATCTATTTTGCATGTTTCATCATTATTGGAGAATCGCGCACCGGAGTCAGGATTCTGCTGGAAAAAGCACCGTCAGAATGCAATATTTCGGAAGATCAACAATTGACGGAAATTACACTGAAAATCTTATTTTTCCAGAAGACGGAGATAGCCAAAAGGAGGAGCCGAGGAGGGCCGCCATGGGCCCCCCCATAGGCCGGTGCGGGCCCTGCCCTGGCCGCGCCGCCTTGTGGGGAGGGGGCCCACAGCCCCCTCTGGCCTCCTCTCCTTCGCGTACTTCTTCGTCCCGAAAACCTAAGCTGCGGGGAATAATCGCGAAGAGTCACGGCCGCCTCTGCGGGGCGGAAAACACCAGAGAGAAAAGAGCTCTCCGGCAGGCTGAAATCTGCCGGGGAAATTCCCTCCCGGAGGGGGAAATCGATGCCATCATCACCGTCATCGAGCTGGACATCATTGGGATCATCATCACCATCATCATCACCACCATCTCCACCGCTGCACCTCATCACCGCTGTAACATCTAGGGTTGAATCTTGATTGTTTGATAGGGGAAACTCTCCCGGTATTGATTACTACTTGTTATTGATGCTATTGAGTGAAACCATTGAACCAAGGTTTATGTTCAGATTGTTATTCATCATCATATCACCTCTGATCATGTTCCATATGATGGCTCATGAGTAGTTCGTTTAGTTCTTGAGGACATGGGTGAAGTCTAAATGTTAGTAGTGAATTATGTTGGGTAATATTCAATGTTATGATATTTAAGTTGTGGTGTTATTATTCTAGTGGTGTCATGTGAACGTCGACTACATGATACTTCACCTTTATGGGCCTAGGGGAATACATCTTGTATTCGTTTGCTAATTGCGGAGTTGCCGGAGTGATAGAAACCTAAACCCCCGTTGGTATATCGATGCGGGGAGGGATAGCGAGGATCTCAGAGTTTAAGGCTATGGTTAGATTTATCTTAATTACTTTCTTGTATTTGCGGATGCTTGCAAGGGGTATAATCACAAGTATGTATTAGTCCTAGGAAGGGCGGTGCATTAGCATAGGTTCACCCACACAACACTTATCAAAACAATGAAGATTAATCAGCTATATGAAGCGAAAGCACTAGACTAAATTCCCGTGTGTCCTCAAGAACGTTTGGTCATTATAAGTAAACAAACCGGCTTGTCCTTTGTGCTAAAAAGGATTGGGCCACTCGCTGCAATTATTACTCTCGCATTTTACTTACTTGTACTTTATTCATCTGCTATATCAAAACCCCACGAATACTTGTCTGTGAGCATTTACAGTGAATCCTTCATCGAAACTACTTGTCAACACCTTCTGCTCATCGTTGGGTTCGACACTCTTATTTATCGAAAGTACTACGATACACCCCCTATACTTGTGGGTCATCAGTCGGCACCGGGCTGGCCGGTGCCAGGGCCGGTCTGACCGGGCCAGGGACCGGCCATGCTCTGAAAAGCCTCTGTTGATTTTTCATCGAAGTGGGGGGGGGGGGCTCCCATTGCCTTCTTGTTCCATTGATACACCATTATACCTCTTTGGCTAATACCTGGGAATCATCTTGTAGACATGTATTAGTCCAAATACTCTAGCACGGTGTCATAGTTACCAAAATAATGGATAAGGGTAAAATACCCTTACAATCTCCCTCTTTTTGGTATACGATGATAAACGAGCTAGAGTCACATATAGATATTATGATAAGCCTTAAACCTTGATTCCATATGAGATATTGAGACAGCTCCCCCGTAATATTAATGTGTGCACTTGGAGAATTTGCGTTTGAATGCAAAGTGCAACATTTGTGGAACATGAGAAGCTCCCCCAATATCTTTAGGAAACAAGCATGGTATGGAGATGTGCATATCAAGATATATAAGCATAGCACACATAATCATCCTAACATAGAGATTAAGCATATAGGTACATGTCCATACACGAATTACTTAAAGTAGCAAATGGTTCTTGGAATGAAAAAAGCAACCAAATAAGCACAAGCCAAATAAGAAGCAAATAAAATGTCAAGCATGGCTTGTGCAACCAAGGACCCCGTAATCCTAGACTCTAATCTCTTCTCCCCCTTTGGCATCGGAACACCAAAAAGGCGAAGAAAAGAGAAGGGATGCTAGCGCTCCCATCAATAGAACTCATTCCCCGCGGCGGGAGAGCTGCCATTACCATCATCATCATCCTCGCCATCACCATCCTCATCACCTTCATCCTCTTCATCATTGATAACGCGTGAAGCACACGTTCGTTGGGAACCCCAAGTGGAAGGTGTGATGCGTATAGCAGCAAGTTTCCCTCAGTACGAAACCAAGGTTATCGAACCAATAGGAGATGAAGGCCACGTAAAGGTTGTTGGGGGAGGAGTGTAGTGCAGCGCAACACCAGGGATTCCGGCGCCAACGTGGAACCTGCACAATACAATCAAAATACTTTGCCCCAACTTAACAATGAGGTTGTCAATCTCACCGGCTTGCTGTAAACAAAGGATTAAACGTATGGTGTGGAGAATGATGTTTGTTTGCAAAGAACAGTAGAGAACAGAGATTGCAGTAGATTGTATTCAGATGTAAAAGAATGGACCGGGGTCCAAAGTTCACTAGTGGTGTCTCTCCCATAAGATAAATAGCATGTTGGGTGAACAAATTACAGTTGGGCAATTGACAAATAGAGATGCACATACATATCATGATGATTACTATGAGATTTAATCAGGGCATTACGACAAAGTACATAGACCGCTATCCGAGCATGCATCTATGCCTAAAAAGTCCACCTTCGGGTTAGCATCCGCACCCCTTCCGAGTATTAAGTTGCAAACAACGAGACAATTGCATTAAGTATGGTGCGTAATGTAATCAACACAAATATCCTTAGACAAAGCATTGATGTTTTATCCCTAGTGGCAACAGCACATCCACAACCTTAGAACTTTCTATCATCTGTCCCGGATTCAATGGAGGCATGAACCCACTATCGAGCATAAATACTCCCTCTTGGAGTCACAAGTATCAACTTGGCTAGAGCCTCTACTAGCAACGGAGAGCATGCAAGAACATAAACAACACATATATGATAGATTGATAATCAACTTGACATAGTATTCAATATTCATCGGATCCCAACAAACACAACATGTAGCATTACAAATAGATGATCTTGATCATGATAGGCAGCTCACAAGATCTAAACATGATAGCACAAGAGGATAAGACAACCATCTAGCTACTGCTATGGACCCATAGTCCAAGGATGAACTACTCACGCATCAATCCGGAGGTGAGCATGGTGATGTAGAGCCCTCCGGTGATGATTCCCCTCTCCGGCAGGGTGCCGGAGGCGATCTCCTGAATCCCCCGAGATGGGATTGGCGGCGGCGGCGTCTCTGGAACTTTTTCCGTATCGTGGATCTCGGTAATAGGGTTTTCGCGATGGAGAGTTTAAGTAGGCGGAAGGGCAGAGTCAGGGGGCGCTCGAGGGGCCCACACCATAGGGCGGCGCGGGCCCCTCCTTGGCCGCGCCGCCTTGTGGTGTCGCCACCTCGTGGCCCCACTTCGTATCCCCTTCGGTCTTCTGGAAGCTCCGTGGAAAAATAAGACCCTGGGCATTAATTTCGTCCAATTCCAAGAATATTTCCTGTGTAGGATTTCTGAAACCAAAAACAGCACAAAACAGGAACTGGCGCTTCGGCATCTCGTTAATAGGTTAGTGCCGGAAAATGCATATAAATGATGTAAAGTGTGTATAAAACATGTGAGTATTGTCATAAAACTAGCATGGAACATAAGAAATTATAGATACGTTTGAGACGTATCAATCATCATCATCAGCAGGGGCACGATCAGGTCTAGGAGGAAGACCACCATGAGCATACATAGAAAGGTCAAAGTTCTGGAACATCTCATCAGTAATGGGAGGCATCTCCCAGTTAGGTGCATGCACAGGCTCCATCTCAGGGCCAGAGGGAGGAACAGGAGCATTTCTAGCAGCCATGAAGTCATTTTGGCGCCTCCTAGTTTCTTGGTTAAAGGCAAGGCTTTGATGTGCAACATCATTGGTATTTTTGCACATCTGCCACAAGCTGGAGAGGAACCGTGAGGCACCACTCTGGGGGCGCCTAGAATAGCTGGAGCTAGCAGGGTCATGTTTTTTCTTGGACCGGCGCTCAGAGGGCATCATGGCAGGGACGTCCGGTCTATCTCCTTGGATAGGTACCTTGAAAGCCTCCATCTTGACCCGTTCACCTTGCGTATTGTGAGGTGCTTGCACAACCTTGTTGATGAGCATCTGAATGTACTGAGCATAATTTGGAGTCATCCTTTCGCGAACAGAGCGCCTCAGTTCATAGTAGAGGAGATCACAGCCATCAATGGTCTTCTGGTGCTCAGGGTGGCAGTAGTACATCAAGTTCAGATGGTATGCACGACATTCACTTGTATCTCCGGACTTGCTGATGAGATTCTCACGGAATAGCTTGGCAAGTACAAGGTAGGAGTAGTACATGCCAGAGATAGTGGGAGGGCCAGCTGTGGGTTCCGGAGGATAGCAGAAGGCAATGTCCCCTTTATTGAACTTGTTCTGAGAGTATATGTTGAAACCATGAGCACGACCACCACCAAACCCCATGGCTTCACGGAAATCAAGATAGTTGCAAGTATATTTTGCTTGTCCTCTCATCCAAGTCATAGTGCGAGCTGCGTCATCATGTAAAAACACAGTGCAGTGAAATTGCCTCACAAGGATTGGACAATAGCACCCATCAGTAGGCGTCAAGCACATGAGATCAAACAGCCCCATCCGCTTCAAGGTCTCAACCACAAAGCGATACTTGGTGGCTTCATGCATTGTAAGAACATCCTTGATGGCCTTGGGCATCACAATAGTACCATTCTTCATGCACTCTCGGGTGTTGTAGTACTCTTCCCACAATACTTGATGTGTCTTGGTCCAGAAAAACTTATCTCCCTGTGTGTAAGTGGGTTCCACATAGCGATACGGGTTGTCCTCTCTAAGTCTTCTCCATGCACCAACATGTACAGTGCCAACAATAAACGATGGAAATTTCTCAGTAAGATCATCTTCTTGTGCTGCATGTTTATCTTTCTTCTTGTTGGCAACTGACTTGGTTCTTCCAGATGAGCTGCCAGGACCAGTAGGCGGAGGTGCATCGAAAGGCACACGACCGCTAGTACGTCGTGTTGGAGGCCTCGTATACCTTCCTCTCTTGGCAGCAGTGCCACGGTCCTCACCACTCCAATCATCTGTGAATCAGCAAAATAGAGCGAGGATAGCAGTGGGGTAAGTGTACATGTCATCAGTAAATAGGGAGGCCAAAAAGCATAGCATATATTCAAGTGTTTCGATGA
This sequence comes from Lolium rigidum, assembly GCF_022539505.1. Lineage (NCBI taxonomy): Eukaryota > Viridiplantae > Streptophyta > Magnoliopsida > Poales > Poaceae > Lolium > Lolium rigidum. The sequence continues at coordinate 230,871,829 of NC_061510.1, read as the reverse complement.
AATTATGCGAAGAACTGGGTAATCCGGCGCACAGGCCGGTCCAACCGGACGAGAGACCGGGCGAGCCGGTTTCCCATCCGGTCGACCGGGCCACACGCCGGACCGGCCGGTTTAGGGGCCGGTTGACCGGGCCAGAGACCGGGTGCTGTCGATTTGTGATATTTGCCCAGAAATTCAACCACAAAATTATCCAAAACTCATAAACTTGAACATATACTATAGCATTAGAGTGGAGTATGTGCATAGTGGTGTGAAAACACTCTAATGGCATGAGGACTTACAAACCCTAACCCTAACCCTAAGTTTCTCAACTTTTCCTCAAGAATGTGCAATGTGAGAGAAAAAACGAGAGGGAGAGGGAATGGAAAAGGGAATGGTCGGGCGCTGAGGCCGGTCCGACCGGGCCCTAGGCCGGCCAGGCTATTTTGCCTCAATTTGCATTGTTTTGCCTCGTTTTTGCCCCTAATCTTTGTGCAATTGTATGTGAATGCTCAGATGATGACATGTACATATAGATAGATAGACGATGACGAGATGAGCATATACATGTGGTTGGAAACATAAAGTTATCTAGGCATACTGATGTCTACGCACGCTTCTATTCCTGTAGACAGTGTTGGGCCTCCAAGAGCAGAGGTTTGTAGAACAGCAGCAAGTTTCTCTTAAGTGGATCACCCAAGGTTTATCGAACTCAGGGAGGTAGAGGTCAGCGATATCCCTCTCAAGCAACCCTGCAATTAAGATACAAGAAGTCTCTTGTGTCCCCAACACACCTAATACACTTGTCAGATGTATAGGTGCACTAGTTCGGCGAAGAGATATTAAAACGCATGTGGTATAGATGGTGGTAAACGGTAATTGCGATATGAAGTAAATATTGCAGGAAGTAAAGATGCAGTAAAACAGTAAATAAGCGATGTTTGCAGTATTTGGAAACAAGGCCTAGGGATCCTACTTTCACTAGTGGACACTCTCAACATTGCAATCATAAAGGAATATAAATATAAGCACTTCACTATGCTACTCTGAATTACTCTCTGGCTGGATAACGAACACTAAATCACCGTGTAGGGCTGCAAAAGCAAACCTTAAAGATGTATTCCCAAGTAATAATAAACACCCCACGCTGTCACTGTGAGCATTCATAGGAGGTACTAACACACCACAATTTCATAGAGACATCCAACTCAAATCATAACCCAGTGAACAAGTATTCCGTGAAATATAGCCTAAGAGACCCACACGATGCACACACTGTCACCTTTACACACGTGGGACAAGGAGTCTCCGGAGATCACATAAGTAAAATCCACTTGAATAGCATAACGACATCTAGATTACAAAGCTCATCATATGGATCTCAATCATGTAAGGCAGCTCATGAGATCATTGTATTAAAGTACATGGGAGAGAGAGATTAACCACATAGCTACCGGTAAAGCCCTCAGCCTCGGGGGAGAACTACTCCCTCCTCATCATGGGAGACAGCAACGGCGATGAAGATGGCGGTGGTGTCGATGGAGATGACTCCCGGGGGCAATTCCCCGTCCCGGCGGCGTGCCGGAACATAGACTTCTGTCCCCCGAAACGGAGTTTCGCGATGGCGGCGGCGTCCCTGGAGTCTTTCTGGAATTTCGTCAATTGTTGTAGGGTTTTCACGTCACGAGGGATTATATAGGCGAAGAGGCGGCGCAAGGGGGTGCCTGGGGGGCCCACCCCATAGGGCGGCGCGCCCCCCTCCTAGGCCGCGCCAGCCTATGGTGTGGAGGCCCTGGGCCTCCTCTCCGTCTCCCCTTCGGTGTTCTGGTCCGTCTCGGTGAAATAAGATGTTTGGATTTTGTTTCGTCGAATTCCGAGAATATTGCCCGAACAGCCTTTCTGGAACCAAAAACAGCAGAAAACAGGAACTGGCACTGATGTCTACGGGTGCTTCTATTCTTGTAGACAGTGTTGGGCCTCCAAGAGCAGAGGTTCATAGAACAGCAGCAAGTTTCCCTTAAGTGGATCACCCAAGGTTTATCGAACTCAGGGAGGAAGAGGTCAAAGATATCCTTCTCAAGCAACCCTGCAATCACGATACAAGAAGTCTCTTGTGTCCCCAACACACCTAATACACTTGTCAGATGTATAGGTGCACTAGTTCGGCGAAGAGATAGTGAAATACAAGTAGTATGGATGTATATGAGTGGTAATAGCAATCTAAATAAAATATGGCAGCGAGTAAACATGCAACAAAACAGTAAATAAACGGAGTTTCGGTGCTTAGATCATTGTATTGAAGTACATGGAAGAGAGAGATTAACCACATAGCTACCGGTACAGCCCTTAGCCTCGATGGAGAACTACTCCCTCCTCATGGGAGACAGCAGCGTCGATGGAGATGGCGGTGGTGTCGATGGAGATGCCTTCGGGGGCACTTCCCCGTCCCGGCGGCGTGCCGGAACAGAGACTCCTGTCCCCCAGATCTTGGCTTCGCGATGGCGGCGGCTCTGGAAGGTTTCTCGTACCGTGGCTTTTCTGTATAGGGTTTTCGCGACGGAGGCTTTAAGTAGGCGGAAGGGCAAGGTTGGTGGAGTCCTGGTGGGACCACACACTAGGGGGGCGCACCCTACCCCCTGGCCGCGCCGGCCACACGTGTGGGCCCCCCAGGGCTCCCCTCTGGTGGCTCTCGGGTGTTCTGGAAGCTTCGTGGATTTCTAAGATGCAGGGCGTTGATTTCGTCCGATTTCGAGAATATTTCCTTACTAGGATTTACGAAACCAAAAACAGCAGAAAACGACAAGCGGCCCTTCGGCATCTCGTCAATAGGTTAGTTACGGAAAATGCATAATAATGACATATAATGTGTATAAAACATGTGAGTATCATCATAAAAGTAGCATGGAACATAAGAAATTATAGATACGTTTGAGACGTATCAAGCATCCCCAAGCTTAGTTCCTACTCGCCCTCGAGTAGGTAAACGATAACAAAGATAATTTATGAAGTGACATGCTATCATAATCTTGATCAATACTATTGTAAAGCATATGAGATGAATGCAGCGATTCAAAGCAATGGTAAAGACAATGAGTAAACAACTGAACCATATAGCAAAGACTTTTCATGAATAATACTTTCACGACAAGCATCAATAAGACTTGCATAAGAGTTACTCATAAAGCAATAAGTTCTTAGTAAAAGCTTTGAAGCAACACAAAGGAAGATATAAGTTTCAGCAATTGCTTTCAACTTGTAACATGTATATCTCATGGATAGTTGTCAACATAAAGCAATATAACAAATACAATAGGTAAACATGTAAGAATCAATGCACACAGTTCATACAAGTGTTTGCTTCTAAGATAGAAAGAAGTAGGTAAACTGACTCAACATAAAGTAAAAGAAAGGCCCTTCGCAGAGGGAAGCAAGGATTAAATCATGTGCTAGAGCTTTTTAAGTTTTGAAATCATATAGAGAGTGTAAAAGTAAAGTTTTGAGAGGTGTTTGTTGTTGTCAACGAATGGTAATGGGTACTCTAACTACCT
>NC_061510.1:230836574-230868202 GCF_022539505.1 Lolium rigidum | reverse complement strand
AAGTGCTTTTGCTCATTTCTCCCCTTTCCTTCTCTCCCCCTGCTACAGTTCCTGGTCTCCTCTTCCATCTCGCCGGGCCGATCCAAGGCCACTCCGCCGGATTAGCCGGCCGGAGTTGGTTGAGGTGGTGCGCCGGAGTAGATAGGGCTAGTTTAGGTGTAGTTCTTTCCTTCTTTTCGGTTTACCCTTGTGGATTTGGCGTCATGCCCGTAGGGAGGAGGTGGTGGTGGAGCTGGAGCTGCTCTCTGCTGCCGGCGGTGATGCTGCTGCTGCTCGTGGCGCTCCGGAGGTCGGAGCCGGAGACGAGCGGCGTCAGAGCACCGGCATCCTCAACAATAAAGCTCATATGCTACTCTTCAGATCTGAGCGTTTTCATCTTGGGATCTCCTCTATCAGGCCACCGTGGTGGTGGGGATGTGGAGGGGAGACCAGATGAAGATCCTCTTGTTGGATCTGGGAAGTGGCGTCCTGGAGCAGATCTTCCTCGTGCGCAACACGCGGTGACGAACTTCCTCGCCGCGATCTTCGGCCAACATGGTGGCCCAACTTCCTCAACCTCCATGGCGGAGGCCCTGAAGACCAACTGCTGGAGCTCGACGCCGGCAGAAGGACAAGTGGTTTGTCCCCGTCCTTCCAACGGTAGCCAGGGGTTGGATCTCGCCGGAGATGAGCGTTTCGAGCTCCTCGCGCTTGAATCTCGGCGGCAACGCCGTGGGTTCGCCGGCGTTCTGTGGCAGAGACACCACTGTACTCGATTGCTTTTTCTTTTACTTTCCAGGGTGTTTCTTGTAAAGTGGAGGGTCCCTTCTTCAAATGTTAGGTTGCTCAGGGCAATAGATGTTAAGGGGCTTTCCTGCAATTTGTACCTGCCACTTGTTGTTATATAAAGTGCTCCACCGGGGTCTTTTGACCCCTCTTATGTTCAAAAAAAAAAACTGAGCCAAGATTAAAATACATACAACACAACATTTTCTAGTAACAAATGGATGACGGATTCATCATATGTTCACAAGACATTTTACAGGCTCAAGTGTCGAGATAGTTTGCTGCCATCATCAGCTCCAGGGTTATTTCCGGCTCAATCGGGAACTCCGCCGTCTCCTTCCCACTGCAAACAAAACAGAGCTGAAGTCGTTAAGCAAGCTGCTGCAGTAGGCAAACATTAGCATGCAGTATGCCAAATAAAACAGAAACTGTGAGTCACCAAGCACTGCAATATGCAAACAACAAATAGAGTACAACAACTAAAATCGTCTTTTCCTTGCCATCTTCGAGAAAGATGAAAGGCAGGACAAGGTCTAGTACTGGTTTAGGAGATCCCTCCAAACTATAAGGCATATATTGTTTCAGTGGGAGCCTTTGACATACTCCTGCACGACCACATGGTGTATGTGGTGAGCAACCTAAACAAACAAATATCAAGACATACTCCTGCACTGCATCTGATCCAAACAGGCTGCATCTGTTGTTGGGTTGTTGCTATCTGGTTTAGGAGTATGATAGCTGCCAAGATCTGATCGCAAGCAAGCAAGCGGAATCTGTTGTTGGCTTGTTGCTATCTCATATACAAGTGACTTCGCACAAAGGAAGCAGAACAACTTCCCTTGTTTCAGAACAAACATTATTCTTGCTTAAATGGATATTAATTTAACTACGGAATGTTGAGGCAAACTATAAGGCATATATTGTTTCTAGTACTGGTTTAGGAGTATGATTTATGTCATCAGGTTCGTATTATAAAGTATATTTATGGTAATGATTTAGTATCACATAATCACATATTAAAAGAGCAATTGTTGGTTGAAGTGTTGCCCTAATGGAAACAAACACGCCTAATATTTTTGGGATAGAGGCAGCAATATGCAACATATGTGGAAACACGCTAAATTCCACTTTCCTAAGTGAGAAATACTAAGAACCGAAGTGTCGACTAGGGGTGTTCAAAAAAATCGTTTCGCCTCAAACAGTGGAAACCGACAACAAAGCAAGCAGTTCAAGTTCTTCATTGATTCCAAGCAGAACTCGGTATAATAGTTGAATTAGTCTCAACGTAATATTATTTAAACAAAGAACCAGGTGTAAGGGTTGTGTTGTCTACTCTAACTCAAGTGGCACCTGTCAGCCTGGACTGCAACCAAAAACCATGTGAACCGCTGTTTTTCCTGGTTTATGGTTTCATCAACCAAAAACCATGTGAATAAATATGGTTTCTCGAAGCTATGTAACTATGCAAGCATCGATTGCAAATTTACAAGTTTCCATCAGAATCCCTCCAATAAAAATTTACACTAAATGAACCAAATTAAGCATGCAACACTATAAATGAACCTCAATGTTACATTTTCATACAACATAACGGCCTTTAATATCAGAGGAAAATACTTAAAACAAAACTGAAGTCACCCTAATAAGACAGAAAACATGGTATAGACAATGATATCATTTCATTAACGCCTATCAGTTGAGACAACTATCCAGATTTATATGTTTTTCACTCAAACTGGTCCAGTTGCAAAAGAGTGGCTTGGTGGAGTGGGCCATGTGGTATTGATAGCTCAGTGTAAAAGCTGCGTCTGTTGTTGGCTTGTTGCTATCTTATATACAAGTGACTTCGCACAAAGGAAGCAGAACAACTTCCCTTGTTTCAGAACAAACATTATTCTTGCTTAAATGGATATTAATTTAACTCCGGAATGTCAAGGTTGGTCGTGATCGTATGCCATTAGGAAGGCTTAAGCTAGGACATTCGAGGTTTCACTATACATACAATTAAAATCTTGCCTTGTCAGTTGTGACCACAAAACAATCAAAGTAGAAATAATGCAATGAAATCATGTGAAGTATGCATGGCCAAGAAATAGAAAGTACGGGGAAGAAAAGAAAAAGAAATTGCATGGTCTTCGGACAACTCATGGGCATGATGCCATGAGTTACTAGTGTCATAGATGCCATGATGAGTAAGCTGGACATCTCGACAGAGACATATGGATATTTTCTTTCAAAGTTATGTGTATTCCACAGAAAACCTAGTGCACCAACAACTATAAGCAAGAAATTACGGACTGTACGCTGGCAAAATATTGAAATTAGAATAAACTCACATGGTTCATAAGCTTTAGCCACCGAACAAGTTTGATGAACCAGAGAAAGGAGAAGTAATGTGGGATACAAGAGAATTCTTGTGAAACAGAGTCCTCGAAAGATGGTGTTTCCTTCTTTTTGTATGAAAACATCTAAATTGTTGGCAGTGGAATTGCAGGCAGAGCGCATGAATTGTTAGCGCCCTCAGATCGATCTTAATAAGAGCAATTGATAAACACATAAAAACAAGAGGATTCCAATCTTGACTATTTCATGGCCTTGCTTGTATGTGAAGCCTAGCTAGGGTAAGTAGTCAATTTGACAAGAGTTACGGAATTGGGGGCTTGTATATGAACCCTAGCTAGGGAACGCGGTCAACCAACTTGATCGCCGCGATACCAAATTAAGCTACTATTTGATAATCTGGATTTGCAGAGGGAGGGGGCGAGGGGAATCCAAGGGAGGTGATTTTACCTGGCGTAGTGGAGAGACCAGTAGAAGTACTGGCAGATCTTCTCGAGGATGGCGGTGCTGATCTCCGGGAACCTGACCTCGTTATCGCGCGACTCGGCGAAGCCACCTTAGGATTTCAATTCGATTAATTAGCGGTAACACCAATCGACCGATTGCGGTCCCAATTCGATAAATCGTTGGATGAAAGGATGGATAAGAAGAAGGATACCGGGTGAGGTGAGCATGTTCCTGAGCGTGTTGGAGACCATGGCGGCCTTCTTGTCGATGACGAACTCGAAACCCTCGGCGCTGATCAGCTTCACCACGCCCACCATCTCTCCGTCCTCCTCGGCCTCCCTGTGCTGCGCCGCCGCCTCTCCTTTACCCGTCATGGCGGCGTGGATCCCTGCCCAGGCTTCCCCTTGCTTCAGATGGAGAGATTTTGTTTTTTTAGAAGACGATGAAGAAGAAACAGATAGGGGGAAATCGTGGGCTCTTGTAAGCTGGGCTTTATTCCTTTTCCAACAAGATAACGGAGTCCGTCTCCGAGTGAGCGGATTCTATAGGACGGGAGCTCCTATTGACGGGGCTCACCGCACAGCCCGGTGCACCCGTGGAGGTTAGTTGGGCCGCAGCCCAACAAAATCAGGTACTTTCATTTTTTTCATTTTTCGTTTTAATTTTTTTATTCTTTTTAATTTTGTGTTGTTTCTTTTAGGAGATTTTTCATTTGTCACAATATATTTAAAAAAAAGTAAGATAAATATTTTATAAAAAATGTGAATATTTTTAAAAAATATGAACAATTGAAATTTAATATTTTCGGTGTCTAGGTTGGCACGCCGGATGCTGTTGCAGGGTAGGTCGGCTCAGCGCCGGGTGGCTCAATTTTTGCTCCCAACGGTCATATTTTGAGGGGCTATAAAAGAGGTCTTCTTCCCAATTATTATAGGTGTTCTTAGGCACATTTTTTACCACCATTCTTGACCTTTTTGAGCTTGCTTCCCCTCCCATTTCTCCCATGATTCTTGCATATTCTTGAGGGATTTGAAAGAGGAGATCTAGATCAACAACCTCCACCAATCAATTCCTACTCTAAGTGAGGAAAACTCTTGGGATCTAGATCTTGGAGTCATTTGTTGATTTCCACCCTTGTTCTTCCTCTCTAGTTCCTCCATAGCATTTGTTGCTTTGGTGGGATTTGAGAGAGAAAGATTTAAGCACTTTTCTTGGTGTTCTTGCTTTGCATCCTTGCATAGTGTTGAGCTCTCCAATACGATTAGTTCGAGTGAGAGATCGTGAGCTTGTTACTCTTGGAGGGGTGACCTCCTAGTTGGCTTGGCGGTTGGTGCTCCGGTGACCTCTTTGTGGAAGATTGTGAAGAGGCCCGGGCTTCTCCTTTGTGGAGCTTGTGAAGTTGTTGTGGAGCTTGTCATCTCCGGAGTGGAGAAAAAGCTAAAAATAAAGGAAAGCCTTCGTCCTTCGTGGTATTGGCTTGGAGAAGAAGGTGAGCCTTCGTGGCGTTCGGCATATCTTCGTGGTAGCCCGCATCTCTCCAACGTGACGTACCTCACCTTGTATGGGGAACACGGGAATACATCTTCGTATCTGCGTGCCTTGGTTATATCTATACCCGAGTTTACTTTCCTTGTGATAGTCATTGTGCTTGAAGTACAAATACCTTGCTATCACTTGTGTTACTTATATCTTGTGCCTATCTCTATTATCTAAGTTGTTGTTGTTGCACTTAGTTGAGCCTCGCATATTTATGTTTTGTGATTGTAAAATAAACGTTAGTTTATTTCCGCATTCTTACAAGCCAAATGCGTAATATTTTTTAAAACACCTATTACCCCCCCCCCCTCTCTCTCTCTAGGCGGCATCTCGTAGCTAGTTTTGAAATAAGAGTATCGAACCATGATGAGCTACTAGTTAAGGTCTTAATGTTGATACTATTAATCAAGGACCACATGTAAGTCGTTACTTAATCTCAAATAATGGTGTTTTAAAGAGAGTTGTATTTGGTTGCAAGAAAGTACATAAAGCAACAAAATAACAAACCTAGTGAGAAATGAAGTGAAACTCAATAAGGCAAAGTGTTCTCGGGGATTTGTTGGATCCACCTGTGAAAGGACACGGATGTCGCCTAGAGGGGGGGTGAATAGGCGGTTTAAAACTTTTACGAGATGGGCTTAACAAATGCGGAATAAAACTAGCGTTTACTTTGTCATGCCCAAAGCCTATATACTATGGTTCACCTATGTGCACCAACAACTTAAGCTAAGCAATACAAGCAAGTATGTGATAGCAAGATATATATAACTTCAAGCACGATGGCTATCACAAGGTAAAGTGCATAAGTAAAGAGCTCGGGTATAGAGATAACCGAGGCACGCGGGAGATGATGATTTATCCCGGAGTTCACACTCTTGCGAGTGCTAATCTCCGGTGGAGAGGTGCGGTTGCTTAGTGCTCCCGAACGCCACAAGAGGCTCACCTTGAGGTGTGGTTGCTCGATGCACACCAACGCCACAAAGGCCTCACCCCAAGATGCGGTACTCACAACACACACCGAACGCCACGAAGGCGCCTCACCTAAATCTCCGATGACCCTCGCCACAAAGGCCTAGGTCACGGTTCCACTAAGGGATTTCCTTCGAGGCGGAAACCGGGCCTTACACAAAGATTGGGGCACACATCCACAACTTAATTGGAGGCTCCCAACAAACCGCCACAAAGGCCTAGAATCCGTCTAGGGTTCCAAGAACCCAAGAGTAACAACTTTCATGTTTTCACCACCACGAATCACCGTGGAGAACTCAAACCGATGCACCAAATGCAATGGCAAGAACACCACAAAGATGCTCAAGTCCTTCTCTCTCAAACTCCAACAAAGCTACAAAATCTATTGAGGGAATAAGAGAGGAAGAACAAAGGAATTCACAAAGAACACCAAGATCAAGATCTAGAGAGTTCCACTCACAAAGAGATGGATTTGATTGGTAGAAATGTAGATCTAGATCTCCTCTCTCTTTCCCTCAAATGGGGGGCAAGAATCATGGAGGGATTGAGAGATAGAGCAAGCTTCTCTAGTTCAACAATGGAGGAGAGAGAGAGTGAGAGAAGCAACAGCCCAAGGAGGAAGAAGGGGGGTATTTATACCCCCCAAGAAAATCGAGCCATTGGGAAAAATCAGGGCCAGATAATCCGGCCTAAGTAAGGGCCGGATAATCCGCCCCCCCGGATAATCCGGCCTCAGGGACAAAACCTGGTAAAAATCCGGCCAAAAGTCCGGCCCCTGTCCAGAGCTGCTTTTCTTCTGGTCCTTAGCCAATTTCGAGGGGCCCGGATATTTCCGAAATATCCGGCCCAGATAATCCGGCCCGGAAAATCCGGCCTGGCAAACTGCATAAACACCAAAACTAAAACGGGCATAACTTTAGCATCCGGACTCCGATTTTGATGATCTTGGGCTTGTTTTGAAGCTAGGAACAAGCTCTACAAGATCATGCAGGAAACCATCATAGTACAACAAGGGAGGATAGAAACAAATGATGAAAGGTTTGACCTATCTAAAAAAGACATACCGGTAAAACCTCCAATCTCGAAAATGCAACAAGTTGCCCGTGCAAAAACCATTCTTGATGAACTAGAGCTTGTCATGAGAATAAGCACAAGCTCTAAATCATCACATGGATAAGATCCAAATAATAACCAAGAAAGATGATGAACCAAACTCGAAAACGCAACAAGTGATCTATGCGAAATCCGTTTTCGATGAACTAGAGCTTGTCATGAGAATAAGCACAAGCTCTAAAACATCACATGGATAAGGTCCAAATAACAACCAAGAAAGATGATGCAAGGATGCAAAGGTTTGAGGTCTCTCCGAACGATACGATCGAGTTACTCACTCGAGAGCCCTCTTGATAGTACGGCAACTAAACTATAAACCGGTCTCCAACTACAATATGAGACCGGTGAGAAAGAAATCCTATCAAGAGCAAACCTTATACTTGCGCATTCCACTTGAGCTTGATGACGACGATCTTGACCTCAACAAGATGGAACGCCTTTCTTGCTTCTGCTTGCTTGACGAAGTCTTGTAGATTGCTCCCCCATAAACCACCATGGGAGAGCTTCTTCTTCGGCGCATCTTCACTTAACCATGACCACCATGTGGATTGCTCCCCCATAATCCACCATGGGAGAGCTTCTTCTTCGGCGCATCTTCACATATCCATGATCATCATATGGATGGCAAGACTCAAGCAAAAGATCTCTTCGAGATGGCTCATTTTGAACTTGCACTTCATTTCTCCATGGCAAGCTTCAAGCTTATGAACTCTTCGAGTTGGCTCATCTTGAACTTGCACTTCATTTCATCATTCTTCATTGATGACCCACAAGTATAGGGGATCGCAACAGTCTTCGAGGGAAGTATTACCCAATTTATTGATTCGACACAAGGGGAGACAAAGAATACTTGAAAGCCTTAACAGCGGAGTTGTCAATTCAGCTGCACTGAAACAGACTTGCTCGCAAGAGTTTATCAAGTAGTAACAGCTTTATAGCAGATAGCAGTAGTGAAATAACGAAGCAGAGTAACAAAGACAAGCAGTAGTGATTTTAGTAAACAGCAGGATTAAAATACCGTAGGCACGGGGACGGATGACGGGCGTTGCATGGATGAGAGAAACTCATGTAACAATCATAGCAGTGGCATTTGCGGATAATAATAAAACGGTGTCCAAGTACTAATCAATCAATAGGCATGTGTTCCAATTATAGTCGTACGTGCTCGCAATGAGAAACTTGCACAACATCTTTTGTCCTACCAGCTCGTGGCAGCGGGCCTCAAGGGAAACTACTGGATATTAAGGTACTCCTTTTAATAGAGTACCGGAGCAAAGCATTAACACTCCGTGAACACATGTGATCCTCACATCACTGCCATTCCCTCCGGTTGTCCCGATTTCGTCACTTCGGGGCCATTGGTTCCGGACAGCGACATGTGTATACAACTTGCAGGTAAGACCATAAACAATGAATATCATGATGAAACAATAACATGTTCATATCTGAGATCATGGCACTCGGGCCCTAGTGACAAGCATTAAGCATAACAAGTTGCAACAATATCATAAAAGTACCATCTACGGACACTAGGCACTATGCCCTAACAATCTTATGCTATTACATGACCAATCTCATCCAATCCCTACCATCCCCTTCAGCCTACAACGGGGGAATTACTCACACATGGATGGGGGAAACATTGCTGGTTGATGGAGAGGCGTTGGCGGTGATGGCGGTGATGATCTCCTCCACTCCCCGTCCCGCGGAGTGCCGAACCGGAGACTTCGGCTCCCGCGGCGGAGTTTCGCGATGCGGCGGCGTTCGGAGGGTTTCGGCGACTTCGACTTCTCTCGGAGGCGTTTTTAGGTCGAGGCGAATAAGTAGTCCGAAGGGGGCGTCGGAGGCCGGCCGAGGGGGCCACACCACCGGCCGCGCGGGCCCCCCCGGGCCGCGCCGCTCGGTGGTGTGGGGCCCTCGGGCCTCCACTTCAATTGCCCTTCCGGCTCCGTTAGTTTCCTGGGAAAATAGGGCCTTCCGCATAAATTCCGAGGTTTTTCCCGAAAGTTGGATTTCCGCACAAAAACGAGACACCGGAGCGGTCTCGCTGAAAACAGCGTTAGTCCGTGTTAGTTGCATCCAAAATACACAAATTAGAGGTAAAACAATAGCAAAAGTGTTCGGGAAAGTAGATACGTTTTGGACGTATCAACTCCCCCAAGCTTAGCTTATTGCTTGTCCTCAAGCAATTCAGTTAACAACCGAGCGATAAAAGAACTTTCACGAACACATTTGCTCATATGATGTATATATTCTCATGATATGGCTAATACTTAAGCAGTTCATAATGAGACACATGCAAATAAGATCATCTAACATGCCTATGTCAATCATGGAGAGGTACCAACAATTAATAATAAGCATCAAGAATCATGTACATAAGCAAGATTGCAATGTTCATAAGAGAATATGATAAAGTGGTATCTCGCTTGCTCGTATTTGATTGGCAAAACATAAATGCCCGGGCACCTCTAGAGTTCATAGAAAGACTAGAAGTAGTGATTGTCAAAGGTAAAAGCATCAAAGTTATACCACAATCAATCATATTTTGAGACAAGCATATTACACTAAGAATGACAGTTGTGCTCTCAAGAAAGTGCTCAAAGAAATAATGGAGACACAACATAAAAGTAAAAGATTGACCCTTCGCAGAGGGAAGCAGGGGATTAACATGCGCTAGAGCTTTTCATTTGTAAAGCAGGAGTAAAATTATTTTGAGAGGTGTTTGTTGTTGTCAACGAATGGTAATGGGTACACCAACTACCTCGCCAACCGGACTTTCAAGAGCGGCTCCCATGAATTATTTGCATTTTTATGTGGCACTCCTTCCAACCTTTCTTACACAAACCATGGCTAACCGAATCCTCGGGTGCCTGCCAACAATCTCATACCATGAAGGAGTGCCCTTTTTATTTTAGTTTTATTATGATGATGACACTCCCCCCAACCTTTGCTTACACAAGCCATGGCTAACCGAATCCTTCGGGTGCCGTCCAACAATCACAAACCATGGAGGAGTGTCTATTTAAGTTAATTAATTCGGGACTCGGGAATCCCATTGCCGACTCTTTTTGCAAAATTATTGGATAAGCGGATGTGCCACTATTCCATATGAGAGTCCGTCAAAAGTAAATGACAAGGTTGAAAGCTAAACACCACATACTTCCTCATGAGCTATGAAACATTAACACAAATTAAGAAGCATTTTGAAGGTTTTAAAGGTAGCGCATGAGAATTTACTTGGAATGGTTTGAAATGCCATGCATAGGTATTTATGGTGGACACTCTGGAATAACTTGGTTTTCATGTGTTTGGAGGCACGAGCAGCGTTCCCGCTCAGTACAAGTGAAGGCTAGCAAAAAGACTAGGGAGCGACAAATCAAGAGAGCAATGAATCGTCATAATCATGCTTGCGGCAAAATAAATTAACTGAGGCATAAAAGTGATACAAGAACTCTGAAGCAATGTAGATCATCGAGGCTTAATTGACTTTTTGTTCAGTCATATGCATGCGTGAGCATGTGTCAAGTCAATATAAATGAATTATTCAGAGGAGGATACCACAATGCCATACTTACTTATGAATAAAACAATGCAAGCAAACATCCATGATATGCTACTCATATTAATAGATTGGAGCTAATCATGAGAGATCATGAACTACTAGACTTTCTTAAATGACATATACCTCACATGAACCAACTAAGCATGCTCACATGGATGAGTATATGTACAAAAATGAAAACAAATAGAGTTCATACCAGCCTCTCACCACAATCGGATTGTCGTAGATCGTCATTATTGCCTTTTCACTTGTGTAGCTTGGATAATATGAAATGAAAACCACGCTCCAGCCACCGAAGACCATTGAACTCAAGATGAACTTTACAAACCAAAGAAGAACAGCAAATATTTTTGGTGTTTTCGAATTTGAGAACAAGAACAAAAGGAAACAAGCAAACAAAGCAAAATCTTTTTGGGTTTTCTTATAGCAAACTAGCAATAGCAAATAAAGCGAAACAAATGCAAGAAACCAAAGCAAACAAATGGTGAAGAGAAACAACAGAAATATTTTTGGTCTTTTTGTGTTTTGGGAAAGAAACAAAGCGAAAACAAGAAATAGCAAACTAAAAGAAACACGAGAAAACGAGATGGCAGAAATCTGCCAAAACCTGACAGCAGTACAGAAATCGATTTTTACAAAAATCTTACGTTGCTCAGTTCATAAAGTGTTCAACTAATGAAAGTTAGATAACAACCTGGGGAACCTGCACAAAAATTTTCAACTCAAAATACTGTTCTGGCTGGGCACACGAATTTTTACGGT
The DNA here is from genome assembly GCF_022539505.1 of Lolium rigidum. NCBI lineage: Eukaryota > Viridiplantae > Streptophyta > Magnoliopsida > Poales > Poaceae > Lolium > Lolium rigidum. The sequence goes on along the minus strand of NC_061510.1, from coordinate 230,856,705 downwards.
AACAGCCCAGAATCTGTTTTCAGGCAGCACTTCCCCAAATATCATCTTCCTCTCATTAGAAAACCACTCAAACGAACAAAGCAAGTATGTGAAAGTATCCAGCAACCATAATATGCAAAGAATGAGTGATGCCGGTATACCTCCCCCCAAGCTTAGGCTTTTGGCCTAAGTGGAGTTCAACCCCATCGAGGGTCTGGGTTCCACGCCGGTGGATCATATGTGGAATAGTCATAATAAAGCTCCTGCGCAGAAGAAAAGCGTGGAGGCTCCGCATATCCACCATGTTGGTGCGAGGAACTTGCTGCATCGGATGATGAGTCGAGGTGCTCCTCGACCTCGATGTCGTCTCTTGCATGTTGGCCTCCTCTCTCTATATGTGCATCTAGTGCACCTTCCGTGACCGACCAATCTCCCCGGAATCAAGGTTAGACAAAACAAGCGCAGGCAATCTTACTAGTTTCTCGCTTTTCTTAGTTATTCTCCAAACTTTCTTATAAAATATCATCTTATAATACAGGTTACCCAAGTTGGAGGAATCTGAAACGAATTCATGTTTAATCATAGAGGCTATGTCAAGTTTTTCTATGGGGAACGGAATATCAAAATGATGAGGTTCTACATTATGAAAAGCTAGTAAACGGGAGGCAATGAGGCCTCCACACATTCCACCTTTCTCACGGTTAGTAGCAAGTCTATAAGCTATTAATGCCCCCAAATTATAAGACCTACTATTTTGCAGTGCTGCCGCTAGAAAAGCCAAATCCGGGATAGAAAGTTTACTACCAATCCTTTTGGTGAGAACGCATTTGGTAATAAAATAAGCAAAGTAGCGGATAGCCGGGAGCTGAATACTAGTGATTTTACCACTTTCACCTGAGAAACTCCTTCCATCGCAAATCATCTTGTAAAGATCCGAGAGTTCTTGCGGCGATCCCCTTATCTTCTCGCACGACCCCCATTGCGGTATTCTAATTGCTGCACAAAAAGCACTAAATGGCAAGTTGACAGTTTTATTGTAAATTTTATACTGGACCGTGGGATTAGATCGCGACCAATTAAACTTGAAGTCCTGCACAAAAGCCATAGTTAATTTTATATATTGTCTTGGCTCTCCTTCAACAAAGTCACTCAGCCCTGCACGAGAAATTAGAGTTTGAACATCTTCAAATATCCCCGCGCTTCTCATGAAATCCGCGCACGGGTAGTAAGAGGGGTATACTCCCCCTTCACGATTGACTACCATAACTTGTTGGACTTCCAATTCTTGCTGGTTCAAGTGATATCTATTCCATTCCATTTCTGAAATTTCAACAACCAATATAAAAGTTTGATTTGGTGACATATAATTGAGGGAAACTACCATAGGAACTTGCTAGAGTACTAATCATGCATCAAAACTAATTTCTACCAATTAGAACAAGCATGCAAGCTCACTAAACATGTTACCTACAGCAGCAAAATATTCAAGATATACTCAACCAAACGAAATTCTACTTGGTGGGTGGAGGAGTCACATACCGAAGAACAAATGTGCCAAATTTCAGACAGAAATCTGGGCTGAGCAAAGAGATCGAGAAATCTGGAGCTCTGGAGCAAAAACGCGAGAGAGATGAACTTGGTACGAGTTTTTCGGGAGAGAGAAGGTGCTCGGGAGAAAGAGATGGCAAAGTGGGGCAGAGGGGAGCCCACACCACATGGTGGCGCGGCCACCTTGCAGGCCGCGCCGGCCGGTGGTGTGGCGCCCTCCGGTGCCCCACGAGTCATCCTCCGGTGCTCCCAGGTGCCTCGTCGAAAAATAGGACCAACGGTATAATTTTTGTGAATTTTTGAAAACTTTGAAAAACGCACATTTCTGGGTATTTAGTTTATTATTACTGGCCAGGAAAATTTCTGAAATCTTCAAATAACCAAAGAACTTTGCAAATTAAAAGTGCTACAGCAACTAGAGCAAGTGGAGGAAGAAAGATATGTTGTTTACCTCCTCTATGCATATAAAAAGTATTTGTTAACAAGGTTGATCAAGTCTTGCCACCAAATAAATTTTACATAGCATATGAAGAAATAAACCTCAAATCAATCATGTTACCTTGAATTGTATTGATATGGATCCAATAACAAGAGTTTGATATTCTTCTTTAGGCTCATATATAGGACAATCGATGGTTCCCACTTTGATAGTTCTCACATTAGAAATAGTATTAACTCCGCACGCTTTTTCAATCCTCTTGGGGAAATAGACGGTGTGTTCCTTATCATCAACATTGAAAGTAACCTTTCCTTTATTGCAATCAATAACAGCCCCCGCGGTGTTAAGAAAAGGTCTCCCAAGAATAATAGACATATTATCATCTTCGAGCATTTCCAACACAACAAAATCGGTTAATATCAAGCAGTTAGTAGTAACTTGAACAGGAACATTCTCACATATACCAACAGGAATAGCAGTAGATTTATCAGCCATTTGCAAAGATATATCAGTAGGTATCAACTTATCTAAGTAAAGTCTTTTGTATAGAGAAAAAGGCATAACACTAACACCGGCTCCCAAGTCACATAGAGCAGTTTTAACATAATTATTCTTAATAGAACAAGGAATAGTAGGTATACCTGGGTCGCCCAACTTCTTTGGAATTTTGCCATTGAAGGAGTAATTAGCAAGCATAGTAGAAATTTTCTCATTGGGGATTTTCCTTTTGTTAGTAACAATATCTTTCATATACTTTGAATAAGGAGGCAATTTAATAGCATCAATTAAAGGGATTTGCAAGAATAAAGGTTTCATCCAATCACAGAATTTATTATAGTGTTCTTCTTCCTTTGATTTTAGTTTCTTAGCAGGAAAAGGCATTGGCTTTTGCACCCAAGGTTCTCTTTCATTACCATGTTTCTCAGTAATAAAATCTTCTTTAGTATACTTTTTATTTTTAGCATGCTTTTCGTGTTCTTCTTCAACCTCTTCTTTATCGTGAGTATCATTCTTATCAGTATCTTTATCATTATCATGTTCATTACCACTTTCGGCTTCAAGCATCGAAATAGAAACACTATTAGGATCATTAACAGGTTCGGAGGATTCTACAACATTTTTATGTTTCTTTTTCTTTTTCTTCTTAGAATGAGCACTAGGTTCAATGCGTTGAGAATCTTGTTCAATTCTTTTGGGATGCCCTTCAGGATATAGAGGATCCCGGGTAGAGACACCACCTCTAGTTGTTACTTCATAAGCATGTTTCTCTTTAGAATTATTCCCTAACAAGTCATTTTGCACTTTAGTGAGTTGATCAATTTGAGTCCGAATCATTTGAAAATGTTTGACAAGCATCTTAACATCATTGGAGGTTCTCTCCACAATATCATGCAATTGACTAATAGCTTGAGAATTTTCCATTAAATGATTCTCTACTCTCATATTAAAATTTTCTTGCTTAACAATATAATTATCAAACTCATCTAAGCATTGCGCAGAGGTTTCGAATACGGAATATCTTCCCTAGTAAAGCGTTGAAGCGAGTTTACCTCAATCATGGATGAAGGGGGAATTATCTCACATATATCTTCTATTGGAGGTAGATTCTTCACATCTTCAGATTTAATACCTTTCTCCTTGAGAGACTTCTTGGCTTCCCTCATATCTTCATCATTCAATTTAATTAAACCCCTCTTCTTCACTATTGGCGTGGGAGTTGGTTCAGGCGTATTCCAATCATCATAATTCCGGCCTATTTTAGCCAATAATTCTTCAGCGTCGTCTGGAGTTCTTTTCCTGAAAACACAACCAAGCACAACTATCCAGGTATGCCCTAGACTCAATGGTTAGTCCACTATAAAATATATCAAGTAAATCATGCTTTTCTAAATCATGGTCGTGCAAAGCTCTAATAAGAGAGCAAAATCTCGCCCAAGCCTCGAGCGATTTCTCCTCATCTCCCCGATCAAAATTATAAACGCTCCGCAAAGCAAGCATGTTGAGCACTAGCAGGAAAGTATTTGCGGAAGAAAACATCAAGCAATTCTTTTGGACTTTTAATAGAACCAGGTGGCAAATTATTATACCAAGTTTTAGCGTCATCCTTCAATGAGAATGGAAATATTTTAGCAACAAAGTAAGTATGCTTCTTAACATCATCAGAAAACAAGCTACTCAAAGTAGATAACTCAGTCATGTGTTCAACGAAGCACTTTCTTTTTCAAGTACCACAAAAAGGTGTTTTCTCAACAATAGCTATATGAGATAGATCAAGAGAAAAATCATAATCTTTATCCCTAATGTTTATAGGAGATGTGGCAAATTTAGGATCGGGAGACAGCTTTATATCTAACAGATGTGTTCTCGCAAGCAACTTTTTAATTTTTCTTGCATCGGTGGTAGCATGGCATTTTTCAATAAAATCATCATCAAGTTCCACATAATCTTCATCAAGATCATCACTAGAGTATTCAAGTTCAGGTGAATTAACAGGTGTAGTAACATCAGGAATTTCAGCATTTTCAATTTGTCTAGACCTAGCAATGGAAGCATCTAGAAAAGTTCCCAATGAACCACTATCATCAAGCACAAGCAGAAATATTATCGTATTATGAGAGTGTTCAGATTCAGCAGATGTACCCGCATGCGAAGCATGTGGCGGTGAAACAAGTTTATCAATCACGGATGGTGAATCAAGTGTAGCGGAGGTACTCGTAATTGTACCTTTTCTTGTAGTGGATGGTAATATGGCGATCTTAGTATCGCGAGGTTTACCCATGATGGAGAATTTGCAGCGAACAATATTAATCCAAGTGAACTTCCAAATAAAGCTATGCTCCCCGAGCAACGGCGCCGTAAAATAGTCTTGATGACCCACAAGTATAGGGGATCGCAACGGTCTTCGAGGGAAGTATTACCCAATTTATTGATTCGACACAAGGGGAGACAAAGAATACTTGAAAGCCTTAACAACGGAGTTGTCAATTCAGCTGCACTGGAAACGAGACTTGCTCGCAAGAGTTTATCGTAGTAACAGTTTTATAGCAAGTAGCAGTAGTGAAATAATGAGCAGCAGAGTAACAAAGACAGCAGTAGTGATTTTAGTAAACGAGCAGGATTAAAATACCGTAGGCACGGGGACGGATGACGGGCGTTGCATGGATGAGAGAAACTCATGTAACAATCATAGCAGGGCATTTGCAGATAATAATAAAACGGTGTCCAAGTACTAATCAATCAATAGGCATGTGTTCCAATTATAGTCGTACGTGCTCGCAATGAGAAACTTGCACAACATCTTTTGTCCTACCAGCCGGTGGCAGCCGGGCCTCAAGGGAAACTACTCGGATATTAAGGTACTCCTTTTAATAGAGTACCGGAGCAAAGCATTAACACTCCGTGAACACATGTGATCCTCACATCACTGCCATTCCCTCCGGTTGTCCCGATTTCGTCACTTCGGGGCCATTGGTTCCGGACAGCGACATGTGTATACAACTTGCAGGTAAGACCATAAACAATGAATATCATGATGAAACAATAACATGTTCAGATCTGAGATCATGGCACTCGGGCCCTAGTGACAAGCATTAAGCATAACAAGTTGCAACAATATCATAAAAGTACCATCTACGGACACTAGGCACTATGCCCTAACAATCTTATGCTATTACATGACCAATCTCATCCAATCCCTACCATCCCCTTCAGCCTACAGCGGGGGAATTACTCACACATGGATGGGGGAAACATTGCTGGTTGATGGAGAGGCGTTGGCGGTGATGGCGGTGATGATCTCCTCCAATTCCCCGTCCCGGCGGAGTGCCAGAACGGAGACTTCTGGCTCCCGCGGCGGAGTTTCGCGATGCGGCGGCGTTCTGGAGGGTTTCTGGCGACTTCGACTTCTCTGGAGGCGTTTTTAGGTCGAGGCGAATAAGTAGTCCGAAGGGGGGCGTCGGAGGCCGGCCGAGGGGGCCACACCACCTGGCCGCGCGGGCCCCCCCTGGGCCGCGCCGCCCGGTGGTGTGGGGCCCTCGGGCCTCCACTTCAATTGCCCTTCCGGCTCCGTTAGTTTCCCGGGAAAATAGGGCCTTCTCGCATAAATTCCGAGGTTTTTCCCGAAAGTTGGATTTCCGCACAAAAACGAGACACCGGAGCAGCTTCGTCGAAAACAGCGTTAGTCCGTGTTAGTTGCATCCAAAATACACAAATTAGAGGTAAAACAATAGCAAAAGTGTTCGGGAAAGTAGATACGTTTTGGACGTATCATTCATCATGTTGATGTCTTGAAGTAACTTGAGGGCTCACTTCATCTTCATCTTCAAGACATACTTGACACTTGATATCCTTCATCGATTTCTTCTTATTGCAACCTAATACAAACATGTTGATGTCTTGAAGTAACTTGAGGGTTCACTTCATCTTCATCTTCAAGACATACTTGACACTTGATATCCTTCATCAAATTCTTCTTATTGCAACCTTGAAGCCAACATATGGTTCAAGAGTTGCCTATGGACAACTCCTACAAATATAACTTAATGCAAACATTAGTCCATAGGGATTGTCATTAATTACCAAAACCACACATGGGGGCTCCATGCACTTTCAATCTCCCCCATTTTTGTGTCTCAACAGTATCTACCTTGCTAGACGATGCGTCTTGAGACTTGAGAATGCGCCTAGTAGTGAGACGCAAGTCCTTGCAGCTCGCCGCATTCTGATTTGCATTGTAGCCAGGATAGCGAGCACTTAGCTCACCTGAGTTGGGAGGTCCTCCAAAGAGATCACCATGGTTGCTAAGTTGTGTTCGACTGAGGTTACACGCGCCGTCAACGTCGGTGGTCTCTCCGTGGTGACGAAGCTCGACTCCCAGATCTCCCGCCACCTGACTGACGAGTACTAGAACCAACATGAAATTTACCCTAGTGCTAGTGATGCACAAGGAACCCTCTTTATCATCGATTTTGTGGAGAATTAACGCCTTCTCCCGAGAAATCTCCTCCCGCATCCACAATAGTCGAGGCAACCGCACAACGCCGCGGCCCACAAGCACACACCAGAATAGGGAGTGTACTGAGAGAATCCAACCTCCACGGTGTGTACCCGAGTCGCCTCCAGATCTAGAGCTCGAGATCCACTCCAAATCGAACGGGGAATTTTTTTGGTGTCGGTTTTCCTTATTTTTCTGCCGCTCCCAACAATCGACTGGCTTCTGATAGCGTTTGTAACGATCCTAACTAATGGAGCTACACCAAATATCATGGAGTCATCCAATTGCTCGCAGATACAGGGAATATTCCTAGATTTAGAGTGTATTAGGGAGGAAGAAGAGAGCAAAGGGGAATGAGTTCAGCGATTACACGAAACTTAGAGCATCCCCACTCGTTGGCGCTCCCCACGTCCAAATCCGGCGAAATTTTCGTCCGGATTGGATGAAGATTTGGCGTGGGGAGCGCCGAAGTTCCAGCCGTCCCCCCGGCAGGAACCCCCAACCTCGACCATTTGACATATTTCAAACAAATTCAACATAAAATTTAACAAGTTCGGCAAACAAGAGGACGAGAATTGCTGAAACAAATTCGGCGATAACAGTACAATGTTTAACAAGTGCTGAAACAAATGAAGCACACAATTTCTGCCATGCGAAGATAGTCATCTGCAGTATCACCGGGAGCTCCATACGCCAGCATCCTCATAGCCACTGTGCACTTCTGCAGTGACGAAAATCCAACCAAACCAGTGCAATCCGCCTTGCATCCGAAGTAGGGATCAAAGTGGCGGATGGCATACACAATTTCCGGAAATAGCTTTCGCCCATCCCGAAACGACGCCGGAAAACACTCTCACCGTGCAATGGATTGTCGGCGAAGTAGTCGGCGTACAACATGCAGTAGCCCTCCATTCGCTGTCTCGGCTTGCACTTCCGGCGACCTCGTGCCGACCCACCACGCCGACGAGTTGCCGGTCCGGCGTACATGCTTGCCAAGCAACCAAGGATCATCATGTGCTCCTCGTCTTGGGCGGCCGCTGCCATCTCTTCTTGCATAAGCTCGACGAACATCTGCTCCTCCTCTTCGTCCGAGTCCATGGCCGGCGAGGCAAATGGACGAACACCCGACGGGCGTGGTCGAGGCAACCCGAGCCGCGAGCGACGACGAGCAAGCAGGCCGGAAAACAGGCCGGCGGAAGAGCAGCCGGATAGACCGTCGTCCAAACACGGCGGAATATAGGCAGGTGGGGAAGGAGTGGCGGCGCAATCCGGGCAACAAGCCGGCGGGGTGGTGCCGGCGGCGAGAGAGATACGAGGGGTGGGGGAGATTTTGAGCGACGTGGCGGTGGGGTTCGTGCGTCGAGTCACCGACAGCATCGGGCCCTTCCCCGCTTTTCACTCGTCCGGAGTCCCCGAGAGCTCCCCGGGGGCCGGGGGTGCGTGGGATCGCCGGATGGATTTAGGCCCAAATCCGGACGAAAACGAGGAACCGGGGGCGCGACTGGGCCGAATTACGCCGTCCGGATGGAAAAAACGCTCGCCGGGGGCCTCGTCGGGGGGACGAGTGGAGATGCTCTTATCATCGATACCTCTGTGCTTCTCCCATCTCACTTTACATTTTTTTGAGGATAACCATCTCACTTTACATTTTTTTTAGGATAACCATCTCACTTTTACCGAAAACTCTAGAAAAAGGCCGACCTCTAAGAAGGGAAGAGACTTTCTCCGCGCGCGACACGTGGTTGAACGTGGGGTGCGGAATTTGCCGGTGGACTGCCTCTGCGCTCGACGCGTGTTGCTTTCTGGTGATTTTGCGAACCGTCCACTTCTCGTAACGGGTTCGCTTCTCACTTAACGGGTTTACGGGGACCCGTTTCGCGTGTGCCTTTATCTCCGTTTTTTCCCTTATTCTTCTTCTGTCGTCTGGGCTGGTCGTGGGTTCTGGTTCCTTCGGCTGGTCGTCTCGTCGGCGGCGCTGCTATTTTCCCTTCTCCTCCGTTGCTGTCAAGAACCTCTCGCAACTCATCGTCGGCGGACGTTTTTCCTGCTCCAGTGGTAAGAGCTGTCGCGTTTTTCCGCTCGCTTAGGGTTTCTAAGATCTTGGTTTTTCCCTTTGATTCGATTAGATCGAATCAGTTTTTTCCCTTTGTATTTTCGGGCTGTGAGTTTTCTGGGGAATTAATGGGAGGGAGGTAGCACTTTCAAATGGAAAATATGCGGAAGGCGGATGCAGATGCGTTTTCTCTCAGTAAAGTCGTGCTTTTTTCATCGATTTCTTCCGCCGCTTCTTGGTTATACACCTTCTGAGGAACATTAGTTAGGGTTTGCCTTTGTCGGAGTAGCCGTATAATTCCACATTTCGTGATGACATGCATCTTATTATTTAGGGTTTCTTGGTCTTTTTTCTTGTCGATTTACCCGCTCTGGAGGAGCCGCTGAGTTTCCCGTGTCGTGTTGACATGCAGATTCGACGACTCGGTGGTTCTTGTGGTTTCTATCTCGTGTATTTTGTTGTATTGTTTGGTCTAGTTTTATCACACATCGTACCTGAACTAGTTCTAGGGTTTGTCCAGTTGCTTGTTCATAAGATGGTTTTGTACTTCGTATGTCCACCCGTTTTCGTCCGGTACTTGTCGTCCTTTGTGTCCGGTGATACGTCTCCAACGTATCGATAATTTCTTGTGTTCCATGCCACATTATTGATGTTATCTACATGTTTTATGCACACTTTATGTCATATTCGTGCATTTTCCGGAACTAACCTATTAACAAGATGCCGAAGTGCCAGCTCTCGTTTTCTCGCTGTTTTTGGTTTCAGAAATCCTAGTAACGAAATATTCTCGGAATCGGACGAAATCAACGCCAATGTTCCTATTTTACCCGGAAGCATCCAGAACACACGAGAACCGCCAGGGAAGGGGGGCAGGGCCACCAAACCCTCCCCCGGCGCGGCCAAGGGGGGGCGCGCCCTAGGGTGTGGACCCCCTTCGACCTTCCCGCGCCGCCTCTTCGCCTATATAAAGCCCCCGGATCAGAAAACCCGATACCAATTGACGAAACCCACGTAAACCTGCCGCAGCCGCCGCCATCGCGAAGCCAAGATCCGGGGGACAGGATCTCCGTTCCGGCACCCCGCCGGAGCGGGGAAGTGCCCCCGAAGGCTTCTCCATCGACACCGCTGCCATCTCCACCGCCATCTTCATCACCGCTGCTCGCTCCCATGAGGAGGGAGTAGTTCTCCATCGAGGCTCGGGGCTGTACCGGTAGCTATGTGGTTCATCTCTCTCCTATGTGTTTCAATACAATAATCTCATGAGCTGCCCTACATGATTGAGATTCATATGATGATGCTTGTAATCTAGATGTCATTATGCTAGTCTAGTGAGTTTTACTTATGTGATCTCCGGAGACTCCTAGTCCCACGTGTGTAAAGGTGACAGTGTGTGCACCGTGTGGGTCTCTTAGGCCATATTTCACAGAATACTTACTCATTGAATGGCATAGTGAGGTGCTTATTTATATCTCTTTATGATTGCAACATGTTTGTATCACTACTATTTATGTGCTACTCTAGTGATTTGTTATTAAAGTAGTTTATTCCTCCTGCATGTGTGCAAAGGTGACAAGTGCGTGCACCGTGTTAGTACTTGGTTTATGCTATGATCATGATCTCTTGTAGATTGCGAAGTTAACTATTGCTATGATAATATTGATGTGATCTATTCCTCCTACATATGCATGAAGGTTACAAGTGTGCATGCTATGCTAGTACTTGGTTTAGTCTGTTGATCTATCTTACACTAAAGGTTACTTAAACATGAGCATTATTGTGGAGCTTGTTAACTCCGGCATTGAGGGTTCGTGTAATCCTACGCAATATGTTCATCATCCAACAAAAGTGTAGAGTATGCATTTATCTATTATGTTATGTGATCAATGTTGAGAGTGTCCACTAGTGAAAGTGTAATCCCTAGGCCTTGTTCCTAAATACCGCCGAGTTACTACCGCTTGTTTACTCGTTTTACCGCGTTACTACTCGCCGCAATACCACCACCATCAACTACACGCCAAGCACTTTTCTGGCACCGTTGCTACCGCTCATACTTATTTATACCACCTGTATTTCACTATCTCTTCGCCGAACTAGTGCACCTATTTGGTGTGTTGGGGACACAAGAGACTTCTTGCTTTGTGGTTGCAGGGTTGCATGAGAGGGATATCTTTGACCTCTTCCTCCCCGAGTTCGATAAACCTTGGGTATCCACTTAAGGGAAACTTGCCGCTGTTCTACAAACCTCTCGCTCTTGGAGGCCCAACACTGTCTACAGGAAAGGAGGGGGAACGTAGACATCAAGCACTTTTCTGGCGCCGTTGCCGGGGAGGAAAGGTAAAAAGGCTCTCATACTACGGTCCCAGGTAAAGTATTTTTCTGTTGCCGTCGTGTGTGTGCTCGAGGCTATTTCCTTTAGATCCTGCAATTGCATCTTGTTGTTTCTTGTTTACACTAGTTTGGCATAATGTACAAGAGTGAGCTTCTTATTCTATTTCCTGATTTAAAACATGGATTGTTTGATGCGAAAATTAAAAAAACTATGAAATCTTCTTTGCATGTCGGTAGTAATATTAGTATGAACGCTTCGAACACCATTGTTGATAATGATATAGAAAGTTCTAAGCTTGGGGAAGCTGGTTTTCATGATCTTTTTAGTCCCCCAAGCATTGAGGAGAAAATTTTCTTTGATGATACTTTGCCTCCTATTTCTGATGATTATAATGATAGTGGTCTTTTGATGCCACTTACTGCTGAGAGTAAATTTTGTTGTGATTATACTATGCCTCCTACACTTGATGAGAATAATAATGATAGCTATTTTGTTGAATTTGCTCCCACTACAACTAATAAAATTGATTATGCTTATGTGGAGAGTAATAATTTTATGCATGAGACTCATGATAAGAATGCTTTATGTGATAGTTATATTGTTGAGTTTGCTCATGTTGCTACTGAAAGTTATTATGAGAGAGGAAAATATGGTTGTAGAAATTTTCATGTTACTAAAACACCTCTCTATGTGCTGAAATTTTTGAAGCTATACTTGTTTTATCTTCCTATGCTTGTTACTTTGCTCCTCATGAACTTGTTTATTTACAAGATTCCTATGCATAGGAAGCATGTTAGACTTAAATGTGTTTTGAATTTGCCTCTTGATGCTCTCTTTTGCTTCACATACTATTTCTTGCGAGTGCATCATTAAAACTGCTGAGCCCATCTTAATGGCTAAAAAGAAAGAACTTCTTGGGAGATAACCCATGTGTTATTTTGCTACAGTATTTTGTTTTATATTTGTGTCTTGGAAGTTGTTTACTACTGTAGCAACCTCTCCTTATCTTAGTTTTGTGTTTGGTTGTGCCAAGTAAAGTCTTTGATAGTAAAGTAAGTACTAGATTTGGATTACTGCGCAGAAACAGATTTCTTTGCTGTCACGAATCTGGGTAAAATTCTCTGTAGGTAACTCAGAAAATTATGCCAATTTACGTGAGTGATCCTCAGATATGTACGCAACTTTCATTCAATTTGAGCATTTTCATTTGAGCAAGTCTGGTGGCCTAATAAAATCCATCTTTACGGACTGTTCTGTTTTGACAGATTCTGCCTTTTATTTCGCATTGCCTCTTTTGCTATGTTGGATGAATTTCTTTGATCCATTAATGTCCAGTAGCTTTATGCAATGTCCAGAAGTGTTAAGAATGATTGTGTCACCTCTGAACATGTTAATTTTTATTGTCCACTAACCCTCTAATGAGTTGTTTCGAGTTTGGTGTGGAGGAAGTTTTCAAGGGTCAAGAGAGGAGGATGATATACTACGATCAAGAAGAGTGAAAGCTCTAAGCTTGGGGATGCCCCGTGGTTCACCCCTGCATATTCTAAGAAGACTCAAGCGTCTAAGCTTGGGGATGCCCAAGGCATCCCCTTCTTCATCGACAACATTATCAGAGTTCCTCCCCCGAAACTATATTTTTATTCCATCACATCTTATGCGCTTTTTCTTGGAGCGTCCGTGTGCTTTTGTTTTTGTTTGTGTTTGAATAAATTGGATTACATCATGCTTGTGTGGGAGAGAGACACGCTCCGTCTGGTACATATGAACACATGTGTTCTTAGCTCATAATATTCATGGCGAAGTTTCCTCTTCGTTAAATTGTTATATGGTTGGAATTGGAAAATGATACATGTAGTAATTTGCTATAATGTCTTGGGTAATGTGATACTTGGCAATTGTTGTGCTCATGTTTAAGCTCTTGCATCATATACTTTGCACCTATTAGTGAAGAATACATAGAGCATGCTAAAATTTGGTTTGCATAATTGGTCTCTCTAAGGTCTAGATAATTTCTAGTAAGGTGTTTGAACAACGAGGAAGACAATGTATAGTTTTATAATGCTTGTAATTTGTCTTTTATGTGAGTTTTGCTGTACTAGTTCATACTTTTGTTTGCTTCAAACAACCTTGCTAGCCTAAGCCTTGTATCGAGAGGGAATACTTCTCATGCATCCAAAATACTTGAGCCAACCACTATGCCATTTGTGTCCACCATACCTACCTACTACATGGTATTTCTCCGCCATTCCAAAGTAAATTGCTTGAGTGCTACCTTCAAACAATTCAAAATTTATTACCTCTTATTTGTGTCAATGTTTTATAGCTCATGAGGAAGTATGTGGTGTTTATCTTTCAATCTTGTTGGGCAACTTTCACCAATGGACTAGTGGCTTCATCCGCTTATCCAATAATTTTGCGAAAGAGCCGGCAATGGGATTCCCAGTCCCAAATTAACAAACTAAAAATAGACACTCCTCCATGGTATGTGATTGTTGGACGGCACCCGAAGGATCTCGGTTAGCCATGGCTTGTGTAAGCAAAGGTTGGGAGGAGTGTCATCATAATAAAACTAAAATAAAAAGGTACTCCTTCATGGTATGAGATTGTTGGCAGTGCACCCGAGGATTCGGTTAGCCATGGTTTGTGAAAGAAAGGTTGGAAGGAGTGCCATCCAAAAATAAAATAAAATGGGAGCCGCTCTTTGAAGGTTTGTCCGGCAAGGGGGTTAGAGTACCCGCTACCATTCGTTGACAACAACATACACCTCTCAAAACTTTACTTTTATGCTCTCTTTATGTTTTCAAAATCAAAGCTCTAGCACAAATATAGCAATCGATGCTTTTCCTCTACGAGGACCATTCTTTTACTTTCAATGTTGAGTCAGCTTCACCTATTTCTCTCCATCTCAAGAAGCAAACACTTGTGTGAACCGTGCATTGATTCTTACATATTTGCATATTGCATTTGTTATATTGCTTTGCATTGACAATTATCCATGAGATATACATGTTACAAGTTGAAAGCAACCGCTGAAACTTAATCTTCTTTTGTGTTGCTTCAATGCTTTTACTTTGAATTATTGCTTTATGAGTTAACTCTTATGCAAGACTTATTGATGCTTGTCTTGAAGTGCTATTCATGAAAAGTCTTTGCTATATGATTCAGCTTGTTTACTCATGTCATACACATTGTTTTGATCGCCGCATTCACTACATATGCTTTACAAATAGTATGATCAAGATTATGATGGCATGTCACTCCAGTAAATTATCTTTGTTATCGTTTTACCCGCTCGGACGAGCAGAACTAAGCTTGGGGATGCTGATACGTCTCCAACGTATCGATAATTTCTTGTGTTCCATGCCACATTATTGATGTTATCTACATGTTTTATGCACACTTTATGTCATATTCGTGCATTTTCTCGGAACTAACCTATTAACAAGATGCCGAAGTGCCGCTCTCGTTTTCTCGCTGTTTTTGGTTTCGTAAATCCTAGTAACGAAATATTCTCGAATCGGACGAAATCAACGCCAAAGTTCCTATTTTACCCGAAGCATCCGTAACACACGAGAACCGCCGGAGAAGGGAGGCAGTGGCCACCAAACCCTACCCCGGCGCGGCCAAGGGGGGGCGCCCCCTAGGGTGTGGACCCCCTTCGACCTTCCCGCGCCGCCTCTTCGCCTATATAAAGCCCCCGGATCGAAAACCCGATACCAATTGACGAAACCCACGTAAACCCGCCGCAGCCGCCGCCATCGCGAAGCCAAGATCCGGGGGACAGATCTCTCGTTCCGGCACCCCGCCGGAGCGGGGAAGTGCCCCCGAAGGCTTCTCCATCGACACCGCTGCCATCTCCACCGCCATCTTCATCACCGCCGCTGCTCCCATGAGGAGGGAGTAGTTCTCCATCGAGGCTCGGGGCTGTACCGGTAGCTATGTGGTTCATCTCTCTCCTATGTGTTTCAATACAATAATCTCATGAGCTGCCCTACATGATTGAGATTCATATGATGATGCTTGTAATCTAGATGTCATTATGCTAGTCTAGTGAGTTTTACTTATGTGATCTCCGGAGACTCCTAGTCCCACGTGTGTAAAGGTGACAAGTGTGTGCACCGTGTGGGTCTCTTAGGCCATATTTCACGTAATACTTACTCATTGAATGGCATAGTGAGGTTCTTATTTATATCTCTTTATGATTGCAACATGTTTGTATCACTACTATTTATGTGCTACTCTAGTGATTTGTTATTAAAGTAGTTTATTCCTCCTGCATGTGTGCAAAGGTGACAGTGCGTGCACCGTGTTAGTACTTGGTTTATGCTATGATCATGATCTCTTGTAGATTGCGAAGTTAACTATTGCTATGATAATATTGATGTGATCTATTCCTCCTACATATGCATGAAGGTGACAAGTGTGCATGCTATGCTAGTACTTGGTTTAGTCTCGTTGATCTATCTTACACTAAAGGTTACTTAAACATGAGCATTATTGTGGAGCTTGTTAACTCCGGCATTGAGGGTTCGTGTAATCCTACGCAATATGTTCATCATCCAACAAAAGTGTAGAGTATGCATTTATCTATTCTCGTTATGTGATCAATGTTGAGAGTGTCCACTAGTGAAAGTGTAATCCCTAGGCCTTGTTCCTAAATACCGCTGAGTTACTACCGCTTGTTTACTCGTTTTACTCTAGCGTTACTACTGCCGCAATACCACCACCATCAACTACACGCCAAGCACTTTTCTCGGCACCGTTGCTACCGCTCATACTTATTTATACCACCCGTATTTCACTATCTCTTCGCCGAACTAGTGCACCTATTTGGTGTGTTGGGGACACAAGAGACTTCTTGCTTTGTGGTTGCAGTGGTTGCATGAGAGGGATATCTTTGACCTCTTCCTCCCTGAGTTCGATAAACCTTGGGTATCCACTTAAGGGAAACTTGCTGCTGTTCTACAAACCTCTGCTCTTGGAGGCCCAACACTGTCTACAGGAAAGGAGCGGGAACGTAGACATCATCTGGTACTTGTTCGTGTTTGTCATTGGTACTCGTGTGACAATTTGTTCTGTACTTGCGTAGCTTAGTCTATCGTACTTGTGCACCTATATCTCTTGTACTTGTGCACCTATATCTCTTGTACTTGTACTTGTGCACCTATATCTCTTGTACTTGTGCATCTATTTTTTCCGTACTTGTGCACCTATATCTCTTGTACTTGTGCATCTATTTTTTTCGTACTTGTGCACCTATATTTCTTGTACTTGTGCACCTATATCTCTTGTACTTGTGCATCTATTTTTCCGTACTTGTGCACCTATATCTCTTGTACTTGTGCACCTATATCTGTTGTACTTGTGCACCTATATCTCTTGTACTTGTACTTGTGCATCGACTTGTATTGTAATTGTGCACTGGTAAATTCATATTTGTCTGTTTTGGAAGGTATGTTGTCGGCGCCGTGCAGTCTAAACTTGTACAATTTGTTTCTTTTCAAGAGTTTTCGGGTGTGCTAGTGTTTACCTGGTTGTTTTTTTTGTCTAGTTTCCCTTGGTCTATTTGTTGTAGAGTTTAGCGGCAGCAAAGGTGCTGCTCTGTTACACGTCTTCGCCAGTGCATGCGTGTAAATTATGTTGCTTTCTTTTGGTTTGTTTGGCTGTCGATGTATTTGCGCCAGAGGCGCGTATCGTTTTAGATGTGTAGTGAAGATATGCAATTGCGACGACAAAGGTGGTTTGTGTGGTTTCTCTTGTAATCTTTTTTTCTTGTCCTGTTTTTTCTAGTTTCGAAAGTGATAAGCTGCACACATTGTACCTGAACTAATTTTAGTGTTCTCCAGTTGCTTGTTCGGGTTGGAAAAGATGGCAGATCCAGTGTTTTCACTCTCGTGCGGATATTCCCGACCATCTTCGTGAAGCAGCCGATCGTCACATCTCGGATATGTTTACCGGTGAAATGCATAATGATGTAAGGTTTTTTATTATGTCTTTTGATTTTTAATTATTGTGTTATTGTAAATTGCATTCTTAATTGTGTTTTTTATTTACAGTTACGTTCTAAGCTGAAAGAAATGTGGAAGACTTTCTTCACTTCGTCGATGATAAGAACGGGACATGTTCTTGTTGATCAGATGCGTGATATGGTTTCTCTTTTGTCAATTGAGTTGAAGAAGCAGCCATGTGCTTGCAAGAGAAAGGAGCCCGAAACCGAAAATGTTGTTGGAGGTAGTTCTGTGGGCACGTAAGGATGATGGCAATGCAGACACTGATTCTGATTATTGTCTTGAGGATTGTTGTCTTGAGCGTTCGGGGCCATGTACATGCAAGGGAAAGGAGCCTGAAACTGAAAATGTTGTTGGAGGTAGTTCTGTGGCCCAGAAGTATGATGCCTATGCAGACGTTGATTCTGATGATTGTCTTGAGCTTAAGGAGCTATCTGGGGAAGAGGAAGTCCATGTAACTGCTTTGCATAGAATGTTGTTTGCTGATGTACTTGAGGCTCCTAGGAATTACATTGAAGGGTAACCATTGGAATTCAATTTTCCATCTATTTTTCATCTATTTTTGTATATACGGATGTTTATTCTTGTTGTTTTTAACAATTGCAGTGCCGAGAAAATACTTGAAGTTGGTGGTAAGTCTGTCAGCTGGCATAGTTTCTACCTTGCTATGAAGGGTGGTGGGTTCATGGATCCTTCTGTTATGGATGTTTTTCTTAAGTGTGTTGATGATGGTCTTGATTTCTTATTTATTCCAAGCTCTTTGGCGGTACGTCATGTGTATATGTTTTAGATTTATTAATTTTTTAACTAAATGTTTTTAGCATTTAGTTTTTTAAACATCTTCTTGTTGTTTTTTCCAGCATATTCTTGATGTGGATGAGGCGGACCCTATTCATCTTGCTGCAAGTTTTGCTGAACATGATCTGAAGTACTATAGTTTGGATAGGGAAGAGGCATGTTTTTCATGTTTTTTTTGGCGATTATATTTTTCCTACTACAAGTATCGTGGATGCTTTCTTATTTCTCATGGGATTGTTTTTTTTCAAACAGGTCTACATTACTTGTTGCGATTACAGCCATTGGTGGGTTATCTTTGTCGACTTCCATTTCAGGAAATTTAGAGTGTCTAGCTCACTGGAGTTGACTGAATCTCAGATGGCTTCTACTGAAAGAATTGTATGGTTTTCGTTGTAATCTAGCTAATTAAATAATTATTTACACATGACAACAATAACTTTTATTTTTTATTCTTTTAGTGCAAATCATTCAAGAAACTTTACAGTCATCTTCATGGTGTTGAGGGATTAAATATCTCATCATTCAAGATAAAAGTTTGCGGCACCCCTTCTTGTTCAGAGTAATCATCTTTCTTAATGTGATCTATGATTTTATTTTGTTTACTGTGTTTGGATTTAGTTTTTTCTTTCTTTTTGACCATTAGGAAAAGCGAGAGGCGTGACTGTGGTATCTATGCAATGAGGTTTATTTGGATATTCAAGGCTAATTTTTACCCAAATGTATTCAAGGTAGGTAATGTGTTGTGTACATACTTTTATTCAACAGTATTTATGTCAGGTTTTAATACTTGTTCTCTGTATAATAGTACATGTCAATGGTTCTTTTTAGTACTTGTACATCTTTTTGTTTGGTAATTGTGAACTTTTTCATTCGGGGCTTGTGCATTCTGAATTTTTGTGAATTTTTCGTTTAAGATAATTAACCATTGTGTTGTTTCGTGTTTTTCAGGCTGACATCGAAAGTTTTCGACAGTTCTTCACCGGAATGATGCTCACTTATGATTCTCCTGATTATTCGGCAAGTTTCGTACGCGAACAGATCGAAGAATTCAAAAGTAAGTACTGATTTGTAATTGTTAATCTTATTTCTCCAGTGAAGTCAATGGAGTGAACTTGATTGTACTAAATAAGTAGATAACAACATTACATATTCATTCCATTGTCTGTATCATATATTATAAATATTCCTGTGGCTTCTACTGATTCATACTTTTGTTACATCTGAACGTATGCATTGTGGTCTACTACGAAATTAAATAATTATTCCCTTGATGTCAAGAACCTCTCGCAACTCATCGTCGGCGGACGTTTTTCCTGCTCCAGTGGTAAGCGCTGTCGCATTTTTCTGCCTGCTTAGGGTTTCTAAGATCTTGGTTTTTCCCTTTGATTCGATTAGATCGAATCAGTTTTTTCCCTTTGTATTTCCGGGCTGTGAGTTTTCTGGGGAATTAATGGGAGGGAGGTATTCAAATGGAAAATATGCGGAAGGCGGATGCAGATGCGTTTTCTCTCAGTAAAGTCGTGCTTTTTTCATCGATTTCTTCCGCTGCTTCTTGGTTATACACCTTCTGAGGAACATTAGTTAGGGTTTGCCTTTGTCGGAGTAGCCGTATAATTCCACATTTCGTGATGACATGCAACTTATTATTTAGGGTTTCTTGGTCTTTTTTCTTGTCGATTTACCCGCTCTGGAGGAGCCGCTGAGTTTCCCGTGTCGTGTTGACATGCAAATTCGACGACTCTGGTGGTTCTTGTTGTTTCTATCTGTGTATTTTGTTGTATTGTTTGGTCTAGTTTTATCACACATCGTACTCGAACTAGTTCTAGGGTTTGTCCAAGTGCTTGTTCATAAGATGGTTTTGTACTTCCGTATGTCCACCCGTTTCCGTCCGGTACTTGATGTCCTTTGTGTCCGGTACTTGTTCGTGTTTGTCCTTGGTACTCGTGTGACAATTTGTTCCGTACTTGCGTAGCTTAGTCTATCG
>NC_061510.1:230814684-230836474 GCF_022539505.1 Lolium rigidum | reverse complement strand
CTGCAAACAATCATCCTCCACACAATACGGTTAATCCTTTGTTACAGCAAGCCGGTGAGATTGACAACCTCACTTGTTTCGTTGGGGCAAAGTACTTTGGTTGTGTTGTGCAGAGTTCCACGTTGGCGCCGGAATCTCCGGTGTTGCGCCGCACTACATCCCGCCGCCATCAACCTTCAACGTGCTTCTTGGCTCCTCCTGGTTCGATAAACCTTGGTTTCTTTCTGAGGGAAAACTTGCTGCTGTGCGCATCATACCTTCCTCTTGGGGTTGCCCAACGAACGTGTGAAATACACGCCATCACGGGGACGGATGACGGGCGTTGCATGGATGAGAGAAACTCATGTAACAATCATAGCAGGGCATTTGCAGATAATAATAAAACGGTATCCAAGTACTAATCAATCAATAGGCATGTGTTCCAATTATAGTCGTACGTGCTCGCAATGAGAAACTTGCACAACATCTTTTGTCCTACCAGCCGGTGGCAGCCAGGGCCTCAAGGAAACTACTTGGATATTAAGGTACTCCTTTTAATAGAGTACCGGAGCAAAGCATTAACACTCCGTGAACACATGTGATCCTCACGTCACTACCATCCCCTCCGGTTGTCCCGATTTATGTCACTTCGGGGCCATTGGTTCCGGACAGCGACATGTGTATACAACTTGCAGGTAAGATCATAAACAACGAATATCTTCATGAATCAATAACATGTTCAGATCTGAGATCATGGCACTCGGGCCCTAGTGACAAGCATTAAGCATAACAAGTTGCAACAATATCATAAAAGTAACATCTACAGATACTAGGCACTATGCCCTAACAATCTTATGCTATTACATGACCAATCTCATCCAATCCCTACCATCCCCTTCGGCCTACAGCGGGGGAATTACTCACACATGGATGAGGGAAACATGGCTGGTTGATGGAGAGGCGTTGGCGGTGATGGCGGCGATGATCTCCTCCAATTCCCCGTCCCGGCGGAGTGCCAGAACGGAGACTTCTGCTCCCGAGACGGAGTTTCGCGATGTGGCGGCGTTCTGGAGGGTTTCCGGCGACTTCCACTTCTCCCCGTGCGTTTTAGGTCGAGGCCGATAAATAGTCCGAAGGAGGGCGTCGGAGGCCAGCCGAGGGGCCACACCATGGGCCGCGCGGCCCCCTAGGCCGCGCCGCCTTATGGTGTGGGGCCCTCGGGCCTCCACTTGATTTGTCCTTCGGCTCCGTCGGTATTCGGGAAAATAGGGCCTTCCGTCAAAATCCCGAGGTTTTTCCCGAAAGTTGGATTTACGCACAAAACGAGACACCAGAACAGTTCTGCTGAAAACAACGTTAGTCCGTGTTAGTTGCATCCAAAATACACAAATTAGAGGCAAAACAATAGCAAAAGTGTTCGGGAAAGTAGATACGTTTTGGACGTATCATTTACTCGCAGTCGCACGACCTACTACTGGCCACCGAAGGGGCCAGCACCGTCGTCGAAGCTGCCGTGTTCGATGACGAGGCGGCGTGGGATGGTCAAAAGGGAGGCCCATGTTGTCGAGGAAGCTCGCCTGCCTCCTCGGATCCTTCTCGGTCTTGCGTCAGACGTGCCAGGTGTTGGAGTCGATGGCATAGGCGAGATCAGCGTGGAGGTCCGGCGGCAAGTACGGCCGCCTGCGCCGGATCTCGGCGCTCCTGTCTGGCTTGCGCGGAGGCACGGGCGGGACTTGCACCCGGAGGTGGCTGATGCCATTGATGGCGGCGCAGAAGCCCAGCCGCCGCCCACCAGTGCGCGTGTAGATCAGGCAACCGCAACATTGATGGCGAAGTTGCGGCGCAGACGCTGAAGCGATGACCGCCGAAGCAATACGCTTGATACAACCCTATAGCTCGCTGCCACGCGGGTCCGGTGGAAAAGCGGACGGTCACTTGGAGCGTCCGCGCAGCGTCCGCCGTGACGCATAAAATATGCATCGCTTTTGCGTCTCCCTGGACGATCCGGTCAATATGCGTTTTTAACTTGCGCGGACGCAAACCGATCACTTAGCGTCCGCTTACGTCCCGCTGAAGATGTCATCACTGCATGTTTGCATCTCTCGCGCGCCCATAGCTGGCCTGCTCATGCGCAGAGCTGTGCCGATAGCAAAGCCAGGCATGCTGCAGTAAACACCAAGAGTTGGTGAGTGAGTGGGCTAGCTGGCTTATTGCAAGACGAACGGCGATGCTCCTTTTCGGGTTACTAGGTTCCGACAAGACTGTTTCGGGTTAGAAAACTCCGATTAGTGCAAAGGAACAAGCGAGCCGCATATGATTAACATGAATTGGTAGAAATCGGGCGGCCCTACCCCGATTCCTTTCAATCGGGTTCTTTTTCCCCGACGCTGTATTATTTCTGCAAATTATCGAAAACGAGTATTATTTTTGGAAATAAAGAAAAAATTGTATTATTAAAAAAAATCGCAAGATTCTCGACGAGATAAATGGAGTAGACTCGCGGAAAATACCACAATGATCGTGTTCTACGCGTGCACCCGTTTTCTTCAAAACAGGAAAAAATATTATTTGAAAATCTTTAATTTTTTTCATGTACTTGTGTAAGTTTTCGCGAAAAAAAGATTATACGTGGCCTACACGAAAATAACAAAATGCCTAAATGACACTATAATGATTGGTTGTGTACTTTTTATGAAAATAAGAAATTCCATTTTCACATTTATGTGTAGGTCACAAATGATCGTTTTATGCCAAAATCTGCACACGTGTTAACATGGGATATATACGCGTGCAGTTTTTCAAAAATTTCTAAATTTTAAAATAACATTTTTTTAAAATTTCATAATAGGGTTCACGTGCACCGAGGTTCACATCGTCTGCCTCCTAGACACAACACAGTAGTTTGCTGCCATGTATTACTTCTATACAAAGCTTAAGGTTTATATTATTTTCAGAAGTTAAATTATGTCAAGTTTGACTATATTTTTACTAAAAATTATTAACATGCAAAATACAAAATTAAATATTATTAGATAGATGATAAAATACATTTCCATATGGTATCTACAATCATATTTATTGATAGATTTTTCTAACTTCACTTGGTTTGAACTTTAAAAAAAATATAAGCCTTAAGTTTTGGAATTAAGATACGGAGTAGTATATTTTTTTGACTTGCTAGTTCCTTCTTACACATCTGCGCGCCACTCCACCTCCATGTTACTTACCTCAAACACTACCTGGAGTATTCTTTTGACTGTAACTATGGCTGGCCTCACGCCAACCTGAACATTTTTATATCAACATCGAAAACAAAGCTAGGAGAAGAGAGAAAGGAAAAGAGCAAATATCCTGCTCTTGTTCTATCTCAAGCAACCAACAAACGGATATGGAAAATTCATCGACGTCACCGTTTACAGTTCGGCCAAAACTACTAACAGATTCTTGGTGAGGGTGATCATCTCAACTTGCCGCTAGTGCCTATGGGGAGCCAGTCAGCGAAACAGGGGGTTCCATTGCTCTCCAGCTTCATCATAATGGTCGCGGAAACTGCGCGCGTGCTCCCCATAAGCCAAAAAATGGCTGATCGGTGGGAAGAGGAGTGCCACCTGCTGCAGTTGAAGTGTGAACTGGGGACGAATTTCATTCCCGCTACTGGAGTGGGACAAGCGCTACATGGTTTACAGTTGAGCCGGCTTCATCCCATAGACGCTCCATAGCTCGAGTACTTTGGCAAGAGTTCTACATCGTTGGGTCAGCCACAATAATGCAACAGTTTCGAGACTCAGTTTCCTCTAACACCTCACAAATGTAATATAAGCAGTCAAAACATGCATTTTTAAGTAATTGGTGGTTTAGCTACCTGGAGCCTCCTATTTATGGGGTTGGTTGTTCATATGCATCATTAGTTGTATGCTCGCACTAGAATCACTCATGAGGGCTGTGCATACAAAAATTGAAAATGCATTTTTGGTAGCGAGTCATGCATTTTGCTTCTGTGTAGATTTCCTTACTTGTGTAACGGAGATGCATATGATAGCACATGAAGGTTAGTGGAAAATCACGCGTTTCAGATGAAATGAAACTTTTGTGAGCAGAAGTAAAGAGTAAATGCCATTGTGTTACCTCTTAGTTGTGGGCCTTTGTGACAGTTTTTACCTCGCTTCTTTTTTGAGGGAAATCCATCATGGCATATGCTTTATGAATGGAAATTACATATACAAATGAAGTGACCAAATATTAAAAATAAGACTTTTTAAATGTATGTCAGTCTACAAGCGTGACCTAACTTTGCTCGACCATAGAGCTATGAAACAATTTGCAACTCAATTCAGAGATTTACTCAACTTTATGATTTGAGTTTTTTTTTAGTTTTTAGCATGTAATTGAATTTGTAAATTTGGTTTTTGCATAAAAACAAAAAAGATAGGACTAGCGATGCACTCTAGTGTTTTGCCAAAAAGCAATAGCCGATTGCAATGCCTAGGTCTGAGGTCGTTATTTAGCTTTTTACGTGTAGGATTGGATTCATAGTCTGGATGAAAAACCAGTGACCGATATTTTCTACCAAACAAAATCCATAAGCGCATCGACCAACAAACCCTACACCGAGGTTGTGACTTAGATAAGTTTCGGTCCGTGCCCTTACACCTTATCTTCTCCTCCCAAAATTTCTATTGGTTCATATTGTTTTTTAGGTCTGCATCATGTCAACCTCTCTACTCTATGGTGGTGCATGAAACATGCTCTCTCCACTCTGGTGGTGTTTGACCCCTCCTTCTCCCTCTTCATCGAAACTTGCTAGTTGCTACTAGTTGAAGTTCTTGTAGAAGAATTTATTGGACCTCCAAGTGTAAAGGTTTGCAGATACTAGAAGCTTAATTTTTCTTAAATGAGCGACCTTAGGTATCCATCTGCAAGATTTAATAATTTAAAATGTCAATAATAAAATTATTTCATGTACTTTTGGATTTAATTATTACCAAAAATAAAGTATATATAAAGTTTGTTTTTGGTGCTATCTAATGATTAAATTGAGCTATATTTTATATTTTCAGTGCTAGCACCTCCCATAGACATGGTGCCACAAATAATGAGGGTTGATATAAGGATGGTTAACGCAAACATGTCGATAAATACAGATGACTTGAGAACATGTATTTATGCATATTCTCCATAAACCCATACACAGTAACACTCGTAGAGAATATGTATGCTAACTCTCATCCCAAATGCCCAGGTCCATTATACACCCGAGAATAAGTAGAAAAATGTAGAGCATGTCATTTCAATGAGGTGACATAATGTCGAGAATTAATCAACACCACATACCAATAATGAAGTGATACACAAACCCTTTTCACCCTTAGTGAAGTAATCCAAGGAAGTACCAACATGTAGAAGTGATTTGCTCGTTTGTATCACTAGGATCATTACACCCGGTTCACTCCACCTAAAACTCACCATTCTCATGGTTGTTTCACCCACATAAACTAGTCAAGTCTAGTATCAAGAATAGTGAGATAACATATATCCTTAAATAATGCTCATTCAAGATAACATTAAAGCATAGGATGATTCATGGGTCATAATCATATAGGGAAACTCATGTGATCTAACAACGAGGAAGCAAAATACGAACATAACTATATAATGCTACATTTCCTCAAAAAACATATTTCTACAAACTCATAGTCCGAGGGACGGACTACTCCTTATTGATCATAGGATTAGCAAAGCATCGATGATGGTGAAATTGCTGGCGCAATTCATCAGGTAGAGCCTTTGGAGACGAGTGCCTGGTTTCTATCTAGACCTCTTTGTTATTGTTTCAGTTCCCCCTCTTATGGA
Source organism: Lolium rigidum (assembly GCF_022539505.1). NCBI lineage: Eukaryota > Viridiplantae > Streptophyta > Magnoliopsida > Poales > Poaceae > Lolium > Lolium rigidum. The sequence goes on along the minus strand of NC_061510.1, from coordinate 230,830,645 downwards.
ATCCCCAAATCATCAAGTAAATAGGTAAGGCATTTTAGGGTTGTACGGAGGCATCAAGTGGAATGCCACATTAAATGTCTTGGGAAATGCCACTAGGGTCCCACACATGTGAACCAAATTAAAGCTACGACACTTTTGGGTTGGCATTCTCCAGGGTTCATAGTTATATATTTCGTGTAATTTTATCTTGGGAAATGCATTTGTGCTTGTACAGGTGAGTGCTTGAGCTATCTTCTCCGTCCAAAACATGGAGATTCGTGCTGGATACTTTGCAAACTGACCCTCCCACCACTCTACTTTAAGTCCATTCATATTTTGCACAATAGACCTTACCTTTTATGTTTTTCCATCCCACAAAACATTTTTTGACATATTGAAATGGCGTCAAAACCAAATCATTGAGTTTTTTTTCTTAATCATTGTTTGAAACTGCACGTAAATCATACCAACAAAGTTTCACTTTTTTGTTTGCGTTTCACCAGCACTTAATCATGTTTTGATAGTTTTTTCATATGAAGATAGAAACTCCATAGGAGAATCATGAGTGATTCATGGAAGTTTCATACTCACATTATAGTTCATCATACTTTGATTAATGTTTCATATATGAAGACAGAAACTCTAGTCAGTAATTTACAGAAGTTTCATACTCCCATTTAGCTGGAAACACATAGTAATAAGCGCCACAAATAAAGATCAATTTCATACGTGCATCAGTATCGAACATAGATTGATGCATGTTTTCCATCCATTTCTATAGCAGATATATTTTTTCCTAACCAGTTGCATTATCACGCTGACTTCAAAAAGTCTAAAATAAAATGGAAATAATAAGGATGACCTCTGATCACCGCTAGATCGTCAAAGAAACTTGAAAGAATCCAAAATACACCATACATTTAGTTGGACTTAGCATAGATTCAACAAAAAAAAACCCAAAAGTCTAAAATAAAAAGGGAAAAAATAAGGATGACCTCAGATCCAGTCCCTCCAATCTTAGATCGGGCACCTCCTTCTTGGGCCGACAGCGCTCGGGGCAGGTCGATGACACATCGTCGATCCGGAGGTAGAGCAGGGGAACATAAGGTGGCCAGCGGGAGGAGCGACAGAGATGAGGTTAGTGGTCAACACCATAGCCAGAAGGTGGCCGGTGGGAGGGACTAGCATGGGAGACCATCGCTGATGAGCGAGACGCTGCCAGGTGCCTCCTCCTCGTGCGATAGCACCCGAATTCACGCCCTGAGCTCTGCGTGAGATGCTGCATCTGGAGGGAGTTGATAACCTCCATTGTGGGCGACTAGGTGGAGGTGAGAGGGGATGGTTGCGACGGTGCAGGAATGGAGAGGGCTAGGGTTTGGAGGTGAGAGGGGATGCATCCTTTATGTAGTAAGGTAGGGTTTAGGTTAACACTCTGGTTATAGAGGGATAAAAATGCAAAATGCACAAACGATCGTTGCAAGCCCTTGGATATAACTCAAGTACTCACCCATACAAGCTAAAATTACGGAACATGAGCTCATCACGATTCTAGCTGTGCAATTAATTCTCACCCGACCGAGAATTTTCAATCGCAACTCTTAGCCAACAAGAATTGTGACTGTCATCTTTTTTGTTGCATCCCATTTGCAATGGAAAATAATTGCAATCCATTCCAACAAGAAAAATATTACCCACAAATCAAGCGTAACATAAATCACGATGCAATCTAAGCTTCGAAAGTAAGCTGACCTCGAACTTAAATCTCGGTCGACCGAGAATCAATATAAATGTTCATAACTACATAGACATGCATATAATCAGTATACTGAAATAGGGTAATCAGGGAAATTATTTCAATTGGGCGTACACTCGAGGTACCCATATCTATGTCAAGAAAAACTCAACACACTGATCTCGTGCTTATATGCATCTACGCGAAAGGCGTGGAACTCGTACTTCCATCCCATGTAGGATTTTGCTTCTGAACCTCACATTTCTCTTTTAAATTAGTTTTCTTATATTTTGTTTGCTAAATTCGACCAATATATTAATAATGTACTACAAAAAACTGGAAAATAATAAAAATAATAATTAGGTATTTGGACCACCTAGCGCTGACTATAAATACTAGCACGATGCGAAGACGGGCCACCATCCTCTCCCCTCCATTACCGGAACTAGTCAGAGCTTGTCGTAGTAGAGCATGTTGTAGTACATAGACGAAAAATCGTCATGCTAAGGTACCAAAGGACCAACACAAAATAGTAGCACCATTGCTAATGATAATAACCGTAAATCGAAAGAGACTGACCCGAAATCACACCAACCATCCGGATCTCAAGAGATCCACTTGGCACATTACTCCACGAGCAGTGGCGTAGCCAGAACTTAAACCTTGTGTAGTCAAACAAAAGTTGTGTAGTCAAATACACCTATATTTACAAATTTTTAATAATTTTTTGCATGATCATTGTAAGATTAGCCAAAAAACTGTGTAGTCAATTGACTACACAGCTCCTACGTGGCTCCGCCACTGTCCACGAGCCCTCTGAGGGTGCAAGACACACTACCAAAACGAGGATAGTAGGATAATAACCTTATTTTAACTTCAACATGTAGCCGCTCGTGCACCATCTCGAAAAAGTACTGAAGGAAAACTCTTAACAAAGAGGACCGTGGTCCGTCATACCTCCAACACTCTGAGGCCACCGGAGAAGGGATGTACCGCCAGCTTCGCCGTGAAACCCGGGTTTAATTAGAACCACCTCAACGCGATCGCCTGTCCTCCGTGCCGGTTCGTGAGCCTTGCATTTGTTGGCACTTTAGTCATGGCCGTCTAGTGTTTTTGGATGATTATTTAGTTTCCTCATCTACTGTATTTGCTAGCTAGTAGCTAAGTAATCTTGTGGCATATCTTTTTAAACTCATCGAGGTGGTTCTCGAAGAGTGAGACGTACGCCTCCATGCTGCCTTCGCCGAGGACGGAGGGCAACAGGAAGAGGCTGCCCTCCATGGGGTAGTACGTCGGCATGAAGTAGAACGGCCCGCCGCTACCAAAGTCGAGGTCAAAGAAGTTGATCCCGAGCCACGCGTCCAGCTCTAGATTCGGGCATAGCACCGTCTCGTCGCTGTCCGCGGTGGGGACGAGCCCCTCGGCCTCCACGGCGCCGGAGGAGGCGAAGTCCACGAAAGATCGGAAGTAGGCGTCGTCGACGGCGGCCACGGCACGGTGGATGAGCTCGGCCGCGTGTCCGACCGGGCGGGACACGAGGTCGCCGGCGTCCGCGCGTGGGAACGCCCAGAGCACGACGTTGCCGAAGTACTCGCGCGGCACCGGCGGGCGCATGCGCGACCGGCCGTTGACGGAGATGCGGATCTTGGTTGTCACGCCGGCGCCCAGTCCGCGGGCCGCCGTGATGGCGCGCCAGAGGTGCGCCACCACGGTCTGGAACGTGGTGTAGCCGCGGCGCGAGGGCGGGAGGCCCGACGAGGCCCGCGCCTTGAGCCGGGACACGAACTCCTTGCTGAGGTGCATCCTGTGCACCTTGACCTTGCCCTGCGCCGCCGCAAAGAACTCGTCCTCGTCCTCGCCGACGTCGGTATCCGCGCTCGCCGGCGCTGCCTTGTACTCCGCTTCCCGGTGCAGGAACTCCACGACCGGCGGGTCGCGTGGCGCGAACCGGGTGCCGCGGTCGCAGACCGGGATTGGGTACACTGGCAGCTGCCGCGTTGCGAGGCCCCACGCGCCGAGGAAGTTGCCCGTGGCCTGCCCGTCGGCGATCTGGTGGTGCCCCGCGAAGCCCACGACCAGCGACCCGCACGAGAACCGCGTGAGCTGCACCTGCACGAGCTCCACCACGGCGTCGATCTTCGGGTGCAGCCGCCTCGACTCCGGCGACGGCGCTCCGAACGGCAACGACACCGACAGCGGCGCGTCCACGGTGGCCTCCACGAACCGTGCCCCGGCATCGTTCAGCAGCACAGATCGCTGCCCGTCGGGCCCGACCCCGATCCGCCCCGCCCATTCCCGGTACGACGCGAGCGCCCTTGCCAGGCCGAGCTCCAGCGCGGCGTTCGGCGGGTTCGGCGGCTGGAACGCGTAGATTATGGCGACGTGCTCCCCGTACGTCACCTTGTCCAGCACGGAGAGCGGCACCCATTCGCCGGCGTCGCCGGGAGCCACGCCGTCATCGTACAACGGCCTGACGATCTTGGAACTCCCGATCTTAACCTTCATGGTGCTTGAACAAATGTTGTTTTATCTTCGTCTATCGCATGATCTCTGTATTCGCCTGCACTAATGTGCACATGCACGTACTCTGAGGTATACGTGCCGGCCTGGATGATATACAGAGGAGAAACACACTGCACACGTATATATACTATTGAACTAAGATCTACGTACGCAAGCAAAGCTAGCTAGGAACCTGGTCATGGATATGTGAACTGAAAACGTAGAATGGATAGTTTCACATTGTATATGGCATCTTGTTAATTCGATCTACAGACCCCCATAGTGTATCGCTCGTTGCTCTCAATCACTACTTCACTAGTTAGTTTTTTTTCCTTTTCTTAATTTCGGTAACCGTCGCAGTTAGCTTGATACAGAGACATCCGAGAGAGTTTACTCTAAGATACAATTTATATTACTATAGCACTGATCTGTTTAACGAAAGAATGTTTTAATTTTGTCTAAATTTGGACGTGTTGATACATCTAATTTAAACAAAGTTAAGACGTGCTTAATGGGATCGGACGGATGAAGTACTACCATTGTTAATTACTATTAACCAGCTTGTTTGTGTGAACGGAGTATCCCAGGTTGTATAGCATAGCTACTTAGCGTTAACGCGGGGCGATCCGGAGTTCTCCAGGTGTTGGGCACATTTTGAAATATCTTTAGATCAAACAGGCTGAAATATCTTTACCCTTAGTGATAAATTATTAAGGACCGAGTTGCAGTAGATCATACGGAAATTTGTGTGCTGCGATACCCGATGGGGAGCAATCCATGCACGGCAAACTTGCATGCAATATGTCATCCCAGATGTCAGCAAAGTCAATTGGTTTACAATTTCTGCTCTGCTTAATATTTTCTTCACTTGAAGCACGAATGGAGTAAACTACATGTCATAGATTAAAAAACCGTACCGGTGGCGACTGGTTCACCGGTCGGACCACCGGTTCATCTGCTTCGATACCACATGTTCGTTTTAACCATGGTTTAAAAAATTGGACCGGTTTGGTGGTTCAACCAGAAATAACCTGAACCGACGTCATTACTGGTTTTGTAGGTAGCGGTCCAAACAACAAAAAAGTCAGTAAAAAAAGATGTCGCAGGAAGAATCGGACACTAGACCTTCACCTAGGGAGAAATAGCACCACATAACAACCAGTATCACTTGGACTCACAATGTTTTGTGATTTCATATTGAAATTATATATATATATATATTCTTTTTATGGTCATTTTGTTCCGAAATTTTCTAAAATTTTAACTAAAATACTGTTTTTTTCGCCATCAACCAGCTGATGAACCAGTCGCCTCACTGGTGCTCACTGGGACGATTTTTTAAACTATAGTTTTAACCTGATCGACACCATAGATATAAGCGTAATGCCAAATGGAATTTAATAAAATTGCAAATTATCTACATATCATATCATATTTTAAGATGTTTCTTGGAAACACTGTGCAAGTTTTACAACGTTCCAAGTTAAAAGATGACTGATTAGGGCATGACCTCCTAAGGAGATGACGATGTCCTAGTCGCTTCCTCCTTGGAGGCGCCGCCTACTTTGGCTGAAGCGGGAATAAATAGTTTCTATCGCGCGGACTTTGTCATATTGGCGAGGTTGTTAGACGTTGGGATGAGGCCACAAAGGAGTGTGTTAACAGAAGTCGGAGTGGGGGCCCCAAAAACTATCATGGTACAGTAAGGGTGTTGTAGAGTGCCTCCTTTATTAGTCACTTGTGATAGTTGTGGGCTTAGTTTGCGCGCAACCTCATACCGGTGTGGAAGCCGGAACGGCTACAAGACTTGTCACCTCATTTAGGGTGTCAACTCCTGTCACTTGGGTGGCAGAGCCATCGGCTAGCCCCAGGATCGGTGCATGTGCTTGTTGTTTAGGCTTGTTTTCGACGGTGTGGGTGCTCGCTTAAGCCACAAAGCTTGTCTAGTGTGCATCCTTGGTTAGACGCATGTGTTGATGTTGTATCTTTACTTCTAAGTAGGTTTGACACTTCTTATGTTCTAAATTGAAGGCATCACTCCTTCGGTTCTTAAAAAATAAAAGTAAAACATCCCCAAATATCAGGAGTACATGTAAATGGCGCAGCGGCCTCACGATATAGGAGTTAGGTTGGAGAATCATGCAACGAGAACCCCACCACACTAACAATACCTTCCAGTTTCCTCCATGAAGGAGTTTTGATCATACCAATTACCAAGGTTGTTTTGATTAATGTGGCACTTACATGCCAATAATGTCAATAGAATGTGTTGTCCATATCACCAAATTCCCTAGGTGATTAAACAAAATTACAAAACATGTTTTCAGAAAATAGAAAAATTATCCAAAATGTGGAATATTACATAAATCTGTTAAAAGCACACATACATCTTATTTTCTTGTATAAACCAGTATTTCATTAAAAAGAAGTAACACAAAATGTATGCAAAATTCCAAAAATGGAATATCCAACAATCAAGATAACTTTTTTAAATAGCAAGCAAACATGTTTTGACATGGTAGTCATGTTGCTCGAACCACTTCCGTGCGGACAAAACAACTGTATGGCATACAAACAACATGATATTTGTAGTTGAAGGACCGACAATCTGAAGTAAGTTTTTCGCAAATTTCTCTATGATTTATTCATTAATATAAATATTTATCATGGGTGCGTGATCCTACGGGGGCAGTGTGAAATACCAAGACCATACAGGACAAACCAAGGTCGCTGTTTGAACACTGACAATCTGACATACATGGTCGATTCTTCAGGAGAAGTGACGCATACGCAAAAGTCAGCTAAGATGACAGCCACGAGCGAATTCCCGCGGAGATCTAAACGATCTGTTTGGTAAATATTCATAGCATGGAACTCATTACAGCATATCACAGCCGGAGCAGCAGTCATGGAGAAGTCAAACATTCAGGCGGAGACACCTCTGCCTGATCGTTGCACTACTTGAGGATAGAAAGAAGAAAATGACTGTAGGATCGGTCGGCTTCAGTGACGATATTCGCCACAAAATAGAGGAACAACTGTGCGTAGTTTATTTGACCTGTATCTGATCCGTAGCCAAAAGCTATATTCTGGCAATGATCCATTATTCGCCGATTCGCGTCTTGTACACGTTTTTCCGGCCAAACAGTTTTAGCGAAATCACCACCGATCGGGCTGAGCCATCTCGTGGCGTGTTGGAGCCATCTCGTCGCTTGTTGGTGAAACGGCAATCAAGTCGTCTAGAGCGCACGTGTTCAGTCTTGAGTCACCGGTCTCTGCTCGCCGAGTCTCAAATCGCAGCTGTTGCATCATCAGAATTCAGACACATACACCAGATGCATTGTCAACCCTTGGTGTCGATTAGTACAAACCGAGCACAAAACTGGAGTCAAAGTACTTCACTACTACTTCACTAGTGTATGTGTCCGAACGAGGGAAAGGGAACCCACTTGGGAGCAGCCCAAGATATACTCAATTGGCAGCAATTCGACTCATGCATTGGCGAACTGGCCGCATGCAAATATGTCGCCACTGATGTCAGCAAGTCAATAGAGGTTTATTTGTGATCTGTTTACCCCTCTCTATTTTTAACTCTGATTTCTGTATTTAGTCAAAACTAAATTTTGTAAAATTTAACACCATAATACCAAATTCATATACTATGAAAATACATTTCATAATGACTCTATTAGTGCTAATTTTATATTTTTGATGTTGATATTTTTTCTATATATTTGGCCAAACTTTGTAAAATTTGACCATAACTAAACACGGAACGAGTGGTAATTGTAAACGGAGGGGATAATATCTTTTTCAGATGAATACGAAATAATGAGCCAAAAAAAATTATATATGTTCAACTTGATTGGATCAACACAACAGTTACAGTAATTCAAAGAGAATGCCATACAAACAAAACAATTGTTGAAGACCATAGGCTTTGCACAAGAACAATAATTTTTACATTATATGTCCATTTTCTAGTCAATTAATTGGACGTTTGCGAAAAGTTCATGTGCTGATCGCTAGACCTAATTTGGTATAGCATTAAGGAATATATAATTTTCTCAATGTATAAAATTCAAATGTGATCAATATCAGCAACACAAAATATTTGTGTATGCATGTTCTATGATATTGTGTTATATAATGTGCAATATTCGTGCCAGCTATGAACCAAAGTTGTTAGATTGTACTATATGACTTATTATTGTGGCATTGCATGTTTACATGGGATTGGTCTACACTGGATCAACGAATGTATTTTTAAAATAAAAATCAAAGTTTCTCCATCAAACGAAGTGTATATAAGTGATCACAAATGTAGATTTTTTCGTACATTGAGTACGGTGCACACAACAACGGATAAAAAATCATCTCCTTAATCATGCATATAAAAATATAGTGTTTGTAGTACTCAAGAACTTAAAATGATGGATGTAAGTTGCTGACTAGTACGAATAAAATATTGGGAGTTTAAATTTACTCCATGGTGACATGAGTAAGCACGCGTATTTTGTCCATTTGTGCAATGATGATTTTTTGTAATTTTTTTCTGAAACGAGTGGTAAAAGATTTGCCACTATTCATTAATAAAGGGGAAGAGTTTAGACAAGACCGAAGGTTCACCAAGGAAAAACACTCGAAAGGAAGCTAAAGGATTACTCTCCCGTTATTACAAAACTCAAACACTTTGCACCCGTGGCAACCCAAAGCTTCACTTCGGATTTGATGATGTTGAGGAGGCCGGCGGTTGGTGCGGACTTATGTTTGAAAATTCTAGCATTCCGCTCCTTCCAAATGGTCCAACTAACAAGCAAGATAATGGAGGACAAGGCCTTACGATTGTCCGAAGCCTCATTCAACAACTTGGACCACCAACCCTCAAGGGTGAGATCGTCCGTCCACGCATCGAGGTGGATGGAAGGAATGCCAATCCAACTTTTCACCATCCCCCAAAGGCGCTTGGAGTAGCGGCAATGGGAGAGAAGGTGTGCCGCCGTCTCTTGAGTTTGGTTGCAAAGCGGACAATGACCGCAATTTGTTCTACCCCTCCTCGCTAGCCGGTCCGCCGTCCAAAGCCTATTATGGAGAGCCAACCAAGCGAAGAACTTGATCTTTGGGGGGGGGGGGGGCAAGCCTTCCAAACCAACCGGTTCATGTTGGTAGTCACGGCGCCGAAGAATTGTGCTTTGTAAGCCGCGACCGTGGAGTACTCTCCATTTTCAGTGGTGGTCCAAGTGATAGTGTCCTCAAGAAGCTCATTGAGATGAATGTCTCGGAGAAGAGTCCATAGCCGAATGTACTCATGCAAATGTTGGATGGTGAGGTTTGTGTCCATCTTGATTTTTTTAACCCAAGCATGATCCGTCAATGCTTGGTTTACCTTCCATCTCTTCCTAGTAGAAGCTTCATATATAAGCAGAGCTATGTCTTTGGGCTTCGTGTCATTGAGCCAAGGAGATTCCCAAAAACTAGCAATCTTGTCATTCCCAATGGAGATAGAAGTTGAAGCATAGAAGAGGTTGATGCGTGTAGTTGACACGTCCGTTGGGAACCCCAAGAGGAAGGTGTGATGCGCACAGCGGCAAGTTTCCCTCAGTAAGAAACCAAGGTTTAATCGAACCAGTAGGAGTCAAGAAGCACGTTGAAGGTTGATGGCGGCGGGATGTAGTGCGGCGCAACACCAGAGATTCCGGCGCCAACGTGGAACCCGCACAACACAACCAAAGTACTTTGCCCCAACGAAACAGTGAGGTTGTCAATCTCACCGGCTTGCTGTAACAAAGGATTAACCGTATTGTGTGGAAGATGATTGTTTGCAGAGAAAATAGTAAAACAAGTATTGCAGCAGATTTTTATTTTAGTATTAAAGAATGGACCGGGGTCCACAGTTCACTAGAGGTGTCTCTCCCATAAGATAAAAGCATGTTGGGTGAACAAATTACAGTCGGGCAATTGACAAATAGAGAGGGCATAACAATGCACATACATGACATGATAAGTATAGTGAGATTTAATTGGGCATTACGACAAAGTACATAGACCGCCATCCAACCGCATCTATGCCTAAAAAGTCCACCTTCAGAGTTATCATCCGAACCCCTCCAGTATTAAGTTGCAAAGCAACGTACAATTGCATTAAGTATGGTGCGTAATGTAATCAACAACTACATCCTCGGACATAGCGCCAATGTTTTATCCCTAGTGGCAACAGACACAACACAACCTTAGAACTTTCTCATCACTCGTCCCGGTGTCAATGCGGGCATGAACCCACTATCGAGCATAAATACTCCCTCTTGGAGTTAAAAGTAAAAACTTGGCCGCAGCCTCTACTAGAAACGGAGAGCATGCAAGATCATAAACAACACATGTGTAATAACTTGATAATTAACATGACATGGTATTCTCTATCCATCGGATCCCGACAAACACAACATATAGAATTACGGATAGATGATCTTGATCATGTTAGGCAGCTCACAAGATCCAACAATGAAGCACAATGAGGAGAAGACAACCATCTAGCTACCGCTATGGACCCATAGTCCAGGGGTGAACTACTCACTCATCACTCCTGAGGCGACCATGGCGGTGTAGAGTCCTCCGGGAGATGAATCCCCTCCCGGCAGGGTGCCGAGGAGATCTCCGTAATCCCCGAGATGGGATCAGCGGCGGCGGCGTCTCGATAAGGTTTTCCGTATCGTGGTTTTTCGCCTCGGGGGTTTCGCGACGGAGGCTTTAAGTAGGCGGAAGGGCAGCAGTCGGGGGCCGGACGAGGGGGCCACACCATAGGCGGCGCGGGCCCCCCTAGGCCGCGCCGCCTGTGGTGTCGCCACCTCGTGGCCCCACTTCGTATGTTCTCCGGTCTTCCGGAAGCTCCGTGGAAAAATAGGCCCCCGGGTTTTCGTTTCGTCCAATTCCGAGAATATTTCGTTACTAGGATTTCTGAAACCAAAAACAGCGAGAAACGAGAACCGGCACTTCGGCATCTTGTTAATAGGTTAGTTCCGTAAATTGCACGAATATGACATAAAGTGTGCATAAAACATGTAGGTATCATCAATAATATGGCATAGAACATAAGAAATTATCGATACGTCGGAGACGTATCAAGCATCCCCAAGCTTAGTTCTGCTCGTCCCGAGCGAGTAAAACGATAACAAAGATAATTTCTGAAGTGATATGCCATCATAACCTTGATCATACTATTTGTAAACATATGTAGTGGATGCAGCGATCAAAACAATGGTAATGACATGAGTAAACAAGTGAATCATAAAGCAAAGACTTTTCATGAATAGTACTTCAAGACAAGTATTAATAAGTCTTGCATAAGAGTTAGCTCATAAAGCAATAAATCAAAGTAAAGGCATTGAAGCAACACAAAGGAAGATTAAGTTTCAACGGTTGCTTTCAACTTGTAACATGTATATCTCATGGATAATTGTCAACATAGAGTAATATAACAAGTACAATATGCAAGTATGTAGGAATCAATGCACGAGCTTCACACAAGTGTTTGCTTCTTGAGGTGGAGAGAGATAGGTGAACTGACTCAACATAAAAGTAAAAAGAATGGTCCTTCAAAGAGGAAAGCATCGATTGCTATATTTGTGCTAGAGCTTTTATTTTGAAAACATGAAACAATTTTGTCAACTGTAGTAATAAAGCATATGAGTTATGTACATTATATCTTACAAGTTGCAAGTCTCATGCATAGTATACTAATAGTGCCCGCACCTTGTCCTAATTAACTTGGACTACCGGATCTTTGCAATGCATATGTTTTGACCAAGTGTCACAATGGGGTACCTCCATGCCGCTCGTACAAAGGTCTAAGGAGAAAGCTCGCATTTTGGATTTCTCGCTTTTGATTATTCTCAACTTAGACATCCATACCGGGACAACATGGACAACAGATAATGGACTCCTCTTTAATGCATAAGCATGTGGCAACAATTATTATTCTCATATGAGATTGAGGATATATGTCCAAACTGAAACTTCCACCATGAATCATGGCTTTAGTTAGCGGCCCAAAGTTCTTCTCTAACAACATGCATGCTCCAACCATGAAGGTGGTAGATCTCTCTTGCTTCGGACAAGACGGACATGCATAGCAACTCACATGATATCCAACAAAGAATAGTTGATGGCGTCCCCGTAAACATGGTTATCGCTCAACAAGCAACTTAATAAGAGATAAAGTGCATAAGTACATATTCAATACTACAATAGTTTTTAAGCTATTTGTCCCATGAGCTATATATTGCAAAGGTGAATGATGGAATTTTAAAGGTAGCACTCAAGCAATTTACTTTGGAATGGCGGATAAATACCATGTAGTAGGTAGGTATGGTGGACACAAATGGCATAGTGGTTGGCTCAAGTATTTTGGATGCATGAGAAGCATTCCCTCTCGATACAAGGTTTAGGCTAGCAAGGTTATTTGAAACAAACACAAGGATGAACGGTACAGCAAAACTCACATAAAAGACATATGGTAAATATTATAAGACTCCATACCGTCTTCCTTGTTGTTCAAAACTCAATACTAGATGTTATCTAGACTCTAGAGAAACCAAATATGCAAACCAAATTAGCAAGCTCTAAGTATTTCTTCATTAATGGGTGCAAAGTATATGATGCAAGAGCTTAAACATGAGCACAACAATTGCCAAGCATCAAATTATCCAAGACATTTTAGAGTTACTACATGTAGCATTTTCCAATTCCAACCATATAACAATTTAACGAAGTTGAAACTTCGCCATGAATACTATGAGTAGAGCCTAAGGACATATTTGTCCATATGCAACAGACTGAGCGTGTCTCTCTCCCATAAAGTGAATGCTAGGATCCATTTTATTCAAACAAAACAAAAACAAAAACAAACCGACGCTCCAAGCAAAGTACATAAGATGTGACGGAATAAAAATATAGTTTCGGGGAGGAACTCGATAATGTTGTCGATGAAGAAGGGGATGCCTTGGCCATCCCCAAGCTTAGACAGCTTGAGTCTTCTTATAATATGCAGGGGTGAACCACCGGGCATCCCCAAGCTTAGAGCTTTCACTCTCCTTGATCATATTGCATCATACTCCTCTCTTGATCCTTGAAAACTTCCTCCACACCAAACTCGAAACAACTCATTAGAGGGTTAGTGCATAATAAAAATTCACATGTTCAGAGGTGACACAATCATTCTTAACACTTCTGGACATTGCATAAAGCTACTGGACATTAGTGGATCAAAGAAATTCATCCAACATAGCAAAAGAGGCAATGCGAAATAAAAGACAGAATCTGTCAAAACAGAACAGTCCGTAAAGATGGATTTTATTAGGCCACCAGACTTGCTCAAACGAAAATGCTCAAATTGAATGATAGTTGCGTACATATCTGAGGATCATGCTCGTAAATTGGCGTAATTTTCTGAGCTACCTACAGGGAGATAGACCCAGATTCGTTACAGCAAAGAAATCTGGAACTGCGCAGTAATCCAAATCTAGTACTTACTTTTCTATCAAAGACTTTACTTGGCACAACAAAACATAAAACTAAGATAAGGAGAGGTTGCTACAGTAGTAAACAACTTCCAAGACACAAATATAAAACAAAAATACTGGAATAAAAACATGGGTTGTCTCCCATAAGCGCTTTTCTTTAACGCCTTTCGGCTAGGCGCGAAAGTGTATCTCAAGTAACATCGAAAGATGAAGCATCAACATCATAATTTGTTCTAATAATAGAATCATAAGGTACCTTCATTCTCTTTCTAGGGAAGTGTTCCATACCTTTCTTGAGAGGAAATTGATATTTAATATTACCTTCCTTCATATCAATAGTAGCACCAACGGTTCGAAGAAAAGGTCTTCCCAATATAATGGGGCAAGATGCATTGCATTCAATATCCAAGACAACAAAATCAACGGGGACAAGGTTATTGTTAACCATAATATGAACATTATCAACTTTCCCCAAAGGTTTCTTTTTAGCATTATCAGCGAGATTAACATCCAAATAACAGTTTTTCAATGGTGGCAAGTCAAGCATATCATAGACTTTTTTAGGTATAACGAAATACTTGCACCAAGATCACATAAAGCATTACAATCAAAATCTTTGACTCTCATTTTAATGATGGGCTCCCAACCATCCTCTAGCTTTCTAGGAATAGAAGTTTCAAGTTTTAGTTTCTCTTCTCTAGCTTTTATGAGAGCATTTGTAATATGTTTTGTGAAAGCCAAATTTATAGCACTAGCATTGGGACTCTTAGCAAGTTTTTGCAAGAACTTTATAACTTAAGAGATGTGGCAATCATCAAAATCTAAATCATTACAATCTAAAGCAATGGGATTATCATCCCCAAGGTTGGAAAAAATTTCAGCAGTTTTATCACAAGCGGTTTCAGTAGTTTTAGCGGTTTCGAGTAATTTTGCGCGCTTTGCACTAGGAGTAGAAGCATTGCCAACACCAATTATTTTACCATTGATAGTAGGAGGTGCAGCAACATATGAATCATTAGCATTGCTAGTGGTGTTAATAGTCCAAACTTTAGCTACATTTTCCTTTTTAGCTAGTTTTTCATTTTCTTCTCTATCCCACCTAGCACGCAGTTCAGCCATTAATCTTATATTCTCATTAATTCTAACTTGGATGGCATTTTCTGTAGTAACAATTTTATTTTCAATATCCCTATTAGGCATAACTTTCGATTTCAAAAAATCAACATCGGAGGCAAGACTATCAACTCTAGAAACAAGAATATCAATTTTATTCGAGCTTTTCCTCAACAGATTTGTTAAAGGCAGTTTGTGTACTAATAAATTCTTTAAGCATGGCCTCAAGTCCAGGGGTGTATTCCTATTATTGTTGTAAGAATTCCCATAAGAATTAGCATAACCGTTACCATTATTATAAGGGTATGGCCTATAGTTATTACTAGAATTGTTCAGATAAGCATTGTTGTTGAAATTATTATTTTTAATGAAGTTTACATCAACATGTTCTTCTTGGGCAACCAATGAAGCTAATGGAACATTATTAGGATCAACATTAGTCCTATCATTCGCAAGCATAGACATAATAGCATCAACCTTATCATTCAAGGAAGAGGATTCTTCAACAGAATTTACCTTCTTTCCTTGTGGAGTTCTTTCCGTGTGCCATTCGGAGTAATTAACCATCATATTATCAAGGATCTTTGTTGCTTCACCAAGAGTGATGGACATAAAGGTACCTCCAGCAGCTGAATCCAATAAATTCCGCGAAGAAAAATTTAGTCCTGCATAGAAGGTTTGGATGATCATCCAAGTAGTCGATCCATGGGTTGGGCAATTTTTAACCAGAGATTTCATTCTTTCCCAAGCTTGAGCAACATGTTCATTATCTAATTGTTTAAAATTCATTATGCTACTCCTCAAAGATATAATTTTAGCGGGGGATAATATCTACCAATAAAAGCATCCTTGCATTTAGTCCAGGAATCAATACTATTCTTAGGCAGAGATAGCAACCAATCTTTAGCTCTTCCTCTTAATGAGAAAGGGAACAATTTTAATTTTATAATATCACCATCTACATCTTTATATTTTTGCATTTCACATAGTTCAACAAAATTATTGAGATGGGCAGCGACATCATCAGAACTAACACCGGAAAATTGCTCTCGCATAACAAGATTAAGTAAAGCGAGGTTTAATTTCAAAGAATTCTGCGTAGTAGCAGGTGGAGCAATAG
>NC_061510.1:230774365-230814584 GCF_022539505.1 Lolium rigidum | reverse complement strand
CAACTGTTTTCTGGTGCCATTGCTCTCATATTACTATTACTGCTGCTGTGTTACTGTTACTACTGCTCTCATATCACTGCTACTTTCACATCACCCATGTTACTAGTGCTTTTCTAGGTGCAACTGAATTGACAACTCAGTTGTTAAGGCTTATAAGTATTATTTACCTCCCCTTGTGTCGAATCAATAAATTTGGGTTTTACTTCCCTCGAAGACTGTTGCGATCCCCTATACTTGTGGGTCATCACACAACCAAAGTACTTTGCCCCAACGAAACAGTGAGGTTGTCAATCTCACCGGCTTGCTGTAACAAAGGATTAACCGAATTGTGTGGAAGATGATTGTTTGCAGAGAAAACGATAAAACAAGTATTGCGAGCAGATTTGTATTTCGGTATTAAAAGAATGGACCGGGGTCCACAGTTCACTAGAGGTGTCTCTCCCATAAGATAAAAGCATGTTGGGTGAACAAATTACGGTCGGGCAATTGACAAATAGAGAGGGCATAAAAATGCACATACATGTCATGATAAGTATAGTGAGATTTAATTGGGCATTACGACAAAGTACATAGACCGCCATCCAACTGCATCTATGCCTAAAAAGTCCACCTTCAGGTTATCGTCCGAATCCCTTCCCAGTATTAAGTTGCAAAGCAACAGACAATTGCATTAAGTATGGTGCGTAATGTAATCAACAACTACATCCTCGGACATAGCGCCAATGTTTTATCCCTAGTGGCAACAGCACAGCACAACCTTAGAACTTTCTGTCACTGTCCCAGGTGTCAATGCGGGCATGAACCCACTATCGAGCATAAATACTCCCTCTTGGAGTTAAAAGCAAAAACTTGGCCAGAGCCTCTACTAGTAACGGAGAGCATGCAAGATCATAAACAACACATATGTAATAACTTGATAATTAACATAACATGGTATTCTCTATCCATCGGATCCCGACAAACACAACATAGAGTATTACGGATAGATGATCTTGATCATGTTAGGCAGCTCACAAGATCCAACAATGAAGCACAATGAGGAGAAGACAACCATCTAGCTACTGCTATGGACCCATAGTCCAGGGGTGAACTACTCACTCATCACTCCGGAGGCGACCATGGCGGTGTAGAGTCCTCCGGGAGATGAATCCCCTCTCCGGCAGGGTGCCGGAGGAGATCTCCGGGATCCCCCGAGATGGGATCGGCGGCGGCGGCGTCTCGATAGGTTTTCCGTATCGTGGTTTTTCGCCTCGGGGGTTTCGCGACGGAGGCTTTAAGTAGGCGGAAGGGCGAGTCGGGGGCCGACGAGGGGCCCACACCATAGGGCGGCGCGGCCCCCTTGGCCGCGCCGCCATGTGGTGTCGCCACCTCGTGGCCCCACTTCGTATGCTCTTCGGTCTTCGGAAGCTCCGTGGAAAAATAGGCCCCGGGTCTTCGTTTCGTCCAATTCCGAGAATATTTCGTTACTAGGATTTCGAAACCAAAAACAGCGAGAAAACGAGGAAGCGGCACTTCGGCATCTTGTTAATAGGTTAGTTCCAGAAAATGCACGAATATGACATAAAGTGTGCATAAAACATGTAGGTATCATCAATAATATGGCATAGAACATAAGAAATTATCGATACGTCGGAGACGTATCAAGCATCCCCAAGCTTAGTTACTGCTCGTCCCGAGCGAGGTAAAACGATAACAAAGATAATTTCTGAAGTGATATGCCATCATAACCTTGATCATACTATTTGTAAACATATGTAGTGAATGCAGCGATCAAAACAATGGTAATGACATGAGTAAACAAGTGAATCATAAAACAAAGGCTTTTCATGAATAGTACTTCAAGACAAGTAGTAATAAGTCTTGCATAAGAGTTAACTCATAAAGCAATAAATCAAAGTAAAGGCATTGAAGCAACACAAAGGAAGATTAAGTTTCAGCGGTTGCTTTCAACTTGTAACATGTATATCTCATGGATAATTGTCAACATAGAGTAATATAACAAGTGCAATATGCAAGTATGTAGGAATCAATGCACAGTTCACACAAGTGTTTGCTTCTTGAGGTGGAGAGAGATAGGTGAACCGACTCAACATAAAAGTAAAAAGAATGGTCCTTCAAAGAGGAAAGCATCGATTGCTATATTTGTGCTAGAGCTTTTATTTTGAAAACATGAAACAATTTTGTCAACGGTAGTAATAAAGCATATGAGTTATGTACATTATTTCTTACAAGTTGCAAGCCTCATGCATAGTATACTAATAGTGCCCGCACCTTGTCCTAATTAGCTTGGACTACCGGATCTTTGCAATGCACATGTTTTAACCAAGTGTCACAATGGGGTACCTCCATGCCGCTCTGTACAAAGGTCTAAGGAGAAAGCTCGCATTTTGGATTTCTCGCTTTTGATTATTCTCAACTTAGACATCCATACCGGGACAACATGGACAACGAGATAATGGACTCCTCTTTAATGCATAAGCATGTGGCAACAATTATTATTCTCATATGAGATTGAGGATATATGTCCAAGACTGAAACTTCCACCATGAATCATGGCTTTAGTTAGCGCCCAAAGTTCTTCTCTAACAATATGCATGCTCCAACCATGAAGGTGGTAGATCTCTCTTACTTCAGACAAGACGGACATGCATAGCAACTCACATGATATTCAACAAAGAATAGTTGATGGCGTCCCCAGAAACATGGTTATCGCACAACAAGCAACTTAATAAGAGATAAAATGCATAAGTACATATTCAATACCACAATAGTTTTTAAGCTATTTGTCCCATGAGCTATATATTGCAAAGGTGAATGATAGAATTTTAAAGGTAGAACTCAAGCAATTTACTTTGGAATGGCGGATAAATACCATGTAGTAGGTAGGTATGGTGGACACAAATGGCATAGTGGTTGGCTCAAGGATTTTGGATGCATGAGAAGTATTCCCTCTCGATACAAGGTTTAGGCTAGCAAGGTTATTTGAAACAAACACAAGGATGAACGGTACAGCAAAACTCACATAAAAGACATATGGTAAACATTATAAGACTCCATACCGTCTTCCTTGTTGTTCAAAACTCAATACTAGATGTTATCTAGACTCTAGAGAAACCAAATATGCAAACCAAATTAGCAAGCTCTAAGTATTTCTTCATTAATGGGTGCAAAGTATATGATGCAAGAGCTTAAACATGAGCACAACAATTGCCAAGTATCAAATTATCCAAGACATTTTAGAGTTACTACATGTAGCATTTTCCAATTCCAACCATATAACAATTTAACGAAGATGAAACTTCGCCATGAATACTATGAGTAGAGCCTAAGGACATATTTGTCCATATGCTACAGCGGAGCGTGTCTCTCTCCCATAAAGTGAATGCTAGGATCCATTTTATTCAAACAAAACAAAAAATAAAAACAAACCGACGCTCCAAGCAAAGTACATAAGATGTGACGGAATAAAAATATAGTTTCGGGGGAGGAACCCGATAATGTTGTCGATGAAGAAGGGGATGCCTTGGGCATCCCCAAGCTTAGACGCTTGAGTCTTCTTAGAATATGCAGGGGTGAACCACCGGGGCATCCCCAAGCTTAGAGCTTTCACTCTCCTTGATCATATTGCATCATACTCCTCTCTTGATCCTTGAAAACTTCCTCCACACCAAACTCGAAACAACTCATTAGAGGGTTAGTGCATAATAAAAATTCACATGTTCAGAGGTGACACAATCATTCTTAACACTTCTGGACATTGCATAAAGCTACTGGACATTAATGGATCAAAGAAATTCATCCAACATAGTAAAAGAGGCAATGCAAAATAAAAGGCAGAATCTGTCAAAATAGAACAGTCCGTAAAGATGGATTTTATTAGGCCACCAGGCTTTCTCAAATGAAAATGCTCAAATTGAATGAAAGTTGCGTACATATCTGAGGATCATGCACGTAAATTGGCTTAATTTTCTGAGCTACCTACAGGGAAGTAGACCCAGATTCATGACAGCAAAGAAATCTGGAACTGCGCAGATAATCCAAATCTAGTACTTACTTTACTATCAAAGACTTTACTTGGCACAACAAAACTCAAAACTAAGATAAGGAGAGGTTGCTACAGTAGTAAACAACTTCCAAGACACAAATATAAAACAAAAATACTGGAGTAAAAACATGGGTTGTCTCCCATAAGCGCTTTTCTTTAACGCCTTTCGGCTAGGCGCGAAAGTGTAACTCAAGTAACATCGAGAGACGAAGCATCAACATCATAATTTGTTCTAATAATAGAATCATAAGGTAACTTCATTCTCTTTCTAGGGAAGTGTTCCATACCTTTCTTGAGAGGAAATTGATATTTAATATTACCTTCCTTCATATCAATAGTAGCACCAACGGTTCGAAGAAAAGGTCTTCCCAATATAATGGGGCAAGATGCATTGCATTCAATATCCAAGACAACAAAATCAATGGGGACAAGGTTATTGTTAACCATAATATGAACATTATCAACTTTCCCCAAAGGTTTCTTTTTAGCATTATCAGCGAGATTAACATCCAAATAACAATTTTTCAATGGTGGCAAGTCAAGCATATCATAGACTTTTTTAGGCATAACAGAAATACTTGCACCAAGATCACATAAAGCATTACAATCAAAATCTTTGACTCTCATTTTAATGATGGGCTCGCAACCATCCTCTAGCTTTCTAGGAATAGAAGTTTCAAGTTTTAGTTTCTCTTCTCTAGCTTTTATAAGAGCATTTGTAATATGTTTTGTGAAAGCCAAGTTTACAGCGCTAGCATTGGGACTTTTAGCAAGTTTTTGCAAGAACTTTATAACTTCAGAGATGTGGCAATCATCAAAATCTAAATCATTACAATTTAAAGCAATGGGATTATCATCCCCAAGGTTGGAAAAAATTTCAGCAGCTTTATCACAGAGCGAGTTTCAGCAGTTTTAGCGGTTTCGAGTAATTTTGCGCGCTTTGCACTAGGAGTAGAAGCATTGCCAACACCAATTATTTTACCATTGATAGTAGGAGGTGCAGAAACATGTGAATTATTAGCATTGCTAGTGGTGGTAATAGTCCAAACTTTAGCTACATTTTTCTCTTTAGCTAGTTTTTCATTTTCTTCTCTATCCCACCTAGCACGCAGTTCAGCCATTAATCTTATATTCTCATTAATTCTAACTTGGATGGCATTTGCTGTAGTAACAATTTTATTTTCAATATCCCTATTAGGCATAACTTTCGATTTCAAAAGATCAACATCAGAGGCAAGACTATCAACTCTAGAAACAAGAATATCAATTTTATTGAGC
Source organism: Lolium rigidum (assembly GCF_022539505.1). Lineage (NCBI taxonomy): Eukaryota > Viridiplantae > Streptophyta > Magnoliopsida > Poales > Poaceae > Lolium > Lolium rigidum. Next base: position 230,809,261 of record NC_061510.1, on the reverse strand, counting down.
TTTTCCTCAACAGATTTGTTAAAGGCAGTTTGTGTACTAATAAATTCTTTAAGCATAGCCTCAAGTCCAGGGGGTGTATTCCTATTATTGTTGTAAGAATTCCCATAAAAATTAGCATAACCGTTACCATTATTATAAGGATATGGCCTATAGTTATTAGTAGAATTGTTCCGATAAGCATTGTTGTTGAAATTATTATTTTTAATGAAGTTTACATCAACATGTTCTTCTTGGGCAACCAATGAAGCTAGTGGAACATTATTAGGATCAACATTAGTCCTATCATTCGCAAGCATAGACATAATAGCATCAACCTTATCATTCAAGGAAGAGGATTCTTCAACGAATTTACCTTCTTACCTTGTGGAGCTCTTTCCGTGTGCCATTCAGAGTAATTAACCATCATATTATCAAGAAGCCTTGTTGCTTCACCAAGAGTGATGGACATAAAGGTACCTCCAAGCAGCTGAATCCAATAAATTCCGCGAAGAAAAATTTAGTCCTGCATAGAAGGTTTGGATGATCATCCAAGTAGTCGGTCCATGGGTTGGGCAATTTTTAACCGAGAGATTTCATTCTTTCCCAAGCTTGAGCAACATGTTCATTATCCAATTGTTTAAAATTCATTATGCTACTCCTCAAAGATATAATTTTAGCAGGGGATAATATCTACCAATAAAAGCATCCTTGCATTTAGTCCATGAATCAATATTATTCTTAGGCAGAGATAGCAACCAATCTTTAGCTTTTCCTCTTAATGAGAAAGGGAACAATTTTAATTTTATAATGTCACCATCTACATCTTTATATTTTTGCATTTCACATAGTTCAACAAAATTATTGAGATGGGCAGCGAGCATCATCGAACTAACACCGGAAAATTGCTCTCTCATGACAAGATTAAGTAAAGCGAGGTTTAATTTCAAAGAATTCTGCTGTAGTAGCAGGTGGAGCAATAGGTGTGCATAGGAAATCATTATTATTTGTGCTAGTGAAGTCACACAACTTAGTATTTTCAGGGTTGGCCATTTTAGCAGTAGTAAATAAAGCAAACTAGATAAAGTAAATACAAGTAAACTAATTTTTTTGTGTTTTTGATATAGCAAACAAGACAGTAAATAAAGTAAAACTAGCAACTAATTTTTTGTGTTTTGATATAATGCAGCAAACAAAGTAGTAAATAAAATAAAGCAAGACAAAAACAAAGTAAAGAGATTGGGAAGTGGAGACTCCCCTTGCAGCGTGTCTTGATCTCCCCGACAACGGCGCCGGAAATTTGCTTGATGCGTGTGGTTGACACGTCCGTTGGGAACCCCAAGAGGAAGGTGTGATGCGCACAGCGGCAAGTTTCCTCGTAAGAAACCAAGGTTTAATCGAACCAGTAGGAGTCAAGAAGCACGTTGAAGGTTGATGGCGGCGGGATGTAGTGCGGCGCAACACCGGAGATTCCGGCGCCAACGTGGAACCCGCACAACACAACCAAAGTACTTTGCCCCAACGAAACGAGTGAGGTTGTCAATCTCACCGAGCTTGTCTGTAACAAAGGATTAACCGAATTATGTGGAAGATGATTGTTTGCAGAGAAAACGAGTAAAACAAGTATTGCAGACAGATTTGTATTTCGGTATTAAAAGAATGGACCGGGGTCCACAGTTCACTAGAGGTGTCTCTCCCATCGGATAAAAGCATGTTGGGTGAACAAATTACGATCGGGCAATTGACAAATAGAGAGGGCATAACAATGCACATACATGTCATGATAAGTATAGTGAGATTTAATTGGGCATTACGACAAAGTACATAGACCGCCATCCAACTCGCATCTATGCCTAAAAAGTCCACCTTCGAGTTATCGTCCGAACCCCTTCCAAGTATTAAGTTGCAAAGCAACGGACAATTGCATTAAGTATGGTGCGTAATGTAATCAACAACTACATCCTCGGACATAGCGCCAATGTTTTATCCCTAGTGGCAACAGACACAGCACAACCTTAGAACTTTCTGTCACTTGTCCCGAGTGTCAATGCAGGCATGAACCCACTATCGAGCATAAATACTCTCTCTTGGAGTTAAAAGAAAAAACTTGGCCAGAACCTCTACTAGTAACGGAGAGCATGCAAGATCATAAACAACACATATGTAATAACTTGATAATTAACATAACATGGTATTCTCTATCCATCGGATCCCGACAAACACAACATAGAGTATTACGGATAGATGATCTTGATCATGTTAGGCAGCTCACAAGATCCAACAATGAAGCACAATGAGGAGAAGACAACCATCTAGCTACTGCTATGGACCCATAGTCCGGGGGTGAACTACTCACTCATCACTCCGGAGGCGACCATGGCGGTGTAGAGTCCTCCGGGAGATGAATCCCCTCTCCGGCAGGGTGCCGGAGGAGATCTCCGAGGATCCCCCGAGATGGGATCGGCGGCGGCGGCGTCTCGGTAAGGTTTTCCGTATCGTGGTTTTTCGCCTCGGGGGTTTCGCGACGGAGGCTTTAAGTAGGCGGAAGGGCGAGTCGGGGGCCCGACGAGGGGCCCACACCATATGGCGGCGCGGGCCCCCCTTGGCCGCGCCGCCATGTGGTGTCGCCACCTCGTGGCCCCACTTCGTATGCTCTTCGGTCTTCTGGAAGCTCCGTGGAAAAATAGGCCCCTGGGTCTTCGTTTCGTCCAATTCCGAGAATATTTCGTTACTAGGATTTCTGAAACCAAAAACAGCAGAAAACAGGAACTGGCACTTCGGCATCGTGTTAATAGGTTAGTTCCAGAAAATGCACGAATATGACATAAAGTGTGCATAAAACATGTAGGTATCATCAATAATATGGCATAGAACATAAGAAATTATCGTTACGTCGGAGACGTATCAATCAACACCCGTTTTCGGATCACCAGATTAACTTGTTCACTAGTAGCAGGTTCATACAAATTTTGCTCAGCCAATTGACAGATGGATAGCTCATTCGGAGGGACTAACACTGGATCATGCACCATCTATAAGTACAAAGGGCATATAAGCAATATGAAAGCATATATGCGCGCGTAATTCTGAATTCAAAAGAAAAAAATGACATGATAGGTTACCTAGCGTCAGGAGCAGCTATTCCTACCTCACTGTTCAATACGCTCCTGCAAATTGAAAATGAAATACTTAAGTAAGAAAAAACGAATTGGCCATAAGCTGATAATGATCGTTCACTCAACACCCACAGAACTATTCAAGCTCGTATAGTAGCTTACCAGAATAAAAAATCAAATCAAAAAAAAAATCAAAAGTTTGACATGATGTATGGGTGTTATTAGTAGTAGCTTCCACAGTTGTACGACGGACCAAGCGCTTACGCGGACTTGCCGGAACGCCAACTGCGAGAGAACTGCTGGCATGTCTAAGATGAAAATAAAGAATAAACCGGTCTCTATGATAGTATAATCAAAGTGAAAAAAAAATCGCTTGAACACCAAATCTGAGAAATTCCTGGCGTATAACAAAAATATTAGCTCACACATCAGTATTCAGGGTTGTACGACGGACCAAGTTCATATAAAACTTGCCGGCACGCCAACCGGGAAAATGAAATTTCAAAATGGGAACGGATGACTTAATAACACGTATAGTCCAGAGAAGTGCTAACAGCCCACCCTTGCTAATTAAATTACATGCTGTAGCGATATAGGACCAGCATATCTACTCTACGCCAAACAAACAAAAAGATGGAGGTGAAGATGGTGATGTACCTGGCTAAGAAGCAAACACGCAGACCAGCCTAATACGACAGATCTCGATTAAGCGCTCCTGCAGAAAATTATGGGAAGGAGGAGATCAGATCAAACAACCATCACCCTGTAACCATCTAAACAAAACAAAAAAGAGATTCATCGATTGCCTGATGGCATGCGTACTCAATGACCAAGTGATACAGCGCTGGGTTGCAGGAACGCCTCCCAACAGAGAAGTCAAGAAAAGAAAGACTGGAGCGTAACAGGGAGTGACTAAACAACAGCTGCCTGTTTTCTAATTGGGGAACAGACACTTTTTCTAACCAATGAAATGATGACAACTGTCAACTTACAATACAAAATTTAATGAATAAGCCTGGGTTGAAAAAAGTGGCTGTCTCGTCCAGAGAAAACAGACAGATTTCAGTTCAGCCTACATCATTCAGCTTTCCAGTATTGAGTCTTCATTTAACATTGAGTTCTAACTTCTAACTGCTTCTTTAAGCCCAGAACAATAAAAGCCACACAAAAAAGGCTAGAAGCCCATAAAATAGAACGGGGCATCCCCTGTAAGAACACACGCTCATGTTAGATCTTCTTCTCCTTCAAGAAAACCATCTCGCCTGCTCCAACCACTCGATCCATGCAAAAAGCTGCCACTGCTACTCATCATGCAAAACTATGGGAGTTCAAGACGCTCCCATTGGAAGAATGGAGGGAAAAAGCCAAGGCTCTACCTGATGGTAGAAATTCCAAAGGTTTAGTGTTGTTGGCAGTCGTGAACTTATTGGCAACATGTCGTGAACCTTAAGAAGCCAAGGCTCTAACCTGTCTTCAAGATCTGAGCTTGTGCAAGGATACGAATGTGGTCATTGTGTTGTGGTTGAAACAACGAGTTCTGCTCCACCTACAACAAATCACCGATTGCATCAAGTCATTTCCGTTTTGCAGAGTATTATGAGAGATGTAATGTTGTAGCACATGTACTAGCTGGTCGTGCCGTAGCCAAGACTTCGCTGGAGTCTGGCACCAGCACGTCCTAGCACACATTCAACAACTCGTATTGAATGATAGTAAAACTGTCTTTTATGAATGAAAGCCTCTCTTACCCTTAAAAAAATTGAACACAGAGATACCCTCTTAACAAGGGTGATCCAAGGTGATAGGACGAGGTATGCAAATGCACGAGTACCCAAACTGCAAAAAACAGAAAAATAAAGAGTTTGAACTCTCATTATATTAAGATAGAAATGTGACAATGAATCACACGTTTTGGGTTGCGTTGCACTGGTGTTAAAAGGGACAGATTTTGTAACAAAATATATCATATTACATAAGAAAAAGTCACCAAAAGACTTGCATTTTGTCCAGGCTGATACTTTCTACACCACCGTGTTAGCTTGCAAAATTGCATTCTTTGCGATTGATATGGACACAACCAGCCAACAATACAAATAGATGAGGTTGCCGAGAGTTGAAAGACCGAAGAATAATAGATTAAGTTGTTAGAAACTGAAGAAAGAGTGAATCAGATATGTAAAAAATAAAAGAGGGCAGAGATACGTGAGAACTCCAGAGTATGCAACACAACAAACGGAATGCTGATAGCAATGAATAATAAGACAGTCAAATGAGCATAGAAAAAAGTCACTGAAGAATTTACCTTTTGCCCAGGTTGGTACTTCCCGCACAACCGCATTAACTTGCAGGATTGTATTCTTTGCAATTGATATGGACAAAACCAGACAAGAAAACAAATGCATGAGGTTGCCGATAGTTAAAAGAGCGAAGACACAGAAAATGAAGAGAACTTCCAAAACGTAAGTGAACAAAGAAAATCTCCAAATATGAAGAAAGAGCATCTGAACTCTGAACTCACCAACCTCTTAACTTTGAACTTTCTGAACACTAGAAAAATAGAGTAAGATCTGAAGAGCAAGGAGTGAGATTCCTACAAACTGAAAACTAAAGACTAAATGGAGAGATGGGATGGTATTGGTAGAGAAATGAAAGGAGAGGGAGAGAATAATGAAGAATAATATTATGATTTAGGAGTGAAAGAAAATACTAATCCAATACTATAATGAGAAAAGGGATGTTCACGATTTAAGAATAAGACATAGATACTTGACGAATGAATCAAAAAGAGGTGAATGATATGTATTAAGAATGAATGATATGTATTAAGAGGCGAAGACTCAACTCAAGAAATTCAAAGAAAAAGAATGAGGACTGAACTTTGAAATGCTAGGAAATGAGTGACTGAAAAACTGAAATGTTATTCAAAGTTTTAAAATGCCAAGAAATGAGTGACGAATAAGTGAGAGACTTAAGAAACAAAACTGAGCCACAATGATCAACAAAAAATAAAAATAAAGATATTGAGTAAATGCCAAAAAATGAGACTGAAATAGTGAGACTTAAGAAAATAACTGAATTAGTGATGAACTAAGGTGAACTAACTGAAGAATACTAAAGAATAAACACAGAAACACAACTAATGGACTAAAAAGCTAATGCAACTATCATGCTTGGAATTGAAAAAATCAACACTAAAGACTAATGAAATTATCTGAAAATAGGAACTGAGAATACTTATGATTGAAGACTATGGACAAATAAATTGAATGAATACTGAAACATATGACTGAGGACTAAGGAAAGAATGAGAAACTAGAAAGGCAAAATGAATAATAGATAATGAAGGACTGAGTAACTAAATTAATAATGAGATACTTGACAGAATGGCTGAACTATTGAATGTAAAAAAATGAAGAAGTTCGAATGACTAAAGAAAATTAAGAATGAACACAGGAATGAGAGCAAATATAAATTGGAGAAAACAAAAGATGAAGACTGAGAAAAAGAAACAGTGGGACTAATGGCAGAGACACTGATAACTGAAACTAAGATTGACCGACAAAATTGAAATGGATAGACTGATAAGTGCCTGACAATACCAATGATAAAGGAATAGACAATGAAGACCGATAGCATTATGACTAAAGACCCATGATGACTAAAGAAACATTAAATAAAAACTAAAACTGAAAAAACTAAGAACAACGAAGAAAGAAACTAAGGTAATAAAAATAGAAAAGAACTAGCACAACATAGACGCTTCCGCTCATCTTGCTCTACCACTCTGACGAAATACAAAGATATGACTGAAAAAAACATATGTCTAGGTAGTGACTTATCAAACTAGTTTAAGAGTACAGTTCAAGAATTATCTCTAATTACATGATGTTATCCTTATGCTTGGAGGATATGAGCAGTGATATGCGTTACACATTAGGCTAGCATGCTACAGCCACTGCTCCACTCACCTTGCAGTTGCAAAGATCAACCTATAGTATTTTTGGCAACCTACATAACAAGTGTGAAGGTAACCGTAATATAACTGACCAACTAAGAGTCAAAGATATCCCAGAACATAATGCAATGGATCAAAAACTTTGCAAGATGGAGACTACAACAGATGAAGGATATTATCATTACTACATTACAACGTTTTGCAAATATTTTTTCGCAAGCAAGATCACACTAATAGTCCTGGTGGCAGAAAGAAATTAACAATTATAGTGGCTAAAAGGATAAAAAATTATGTAGAAAACTAAGCGCGCCAATTTAAATGCACAAAAAATTACCAACTTATATATGTATTAAGCAGGAAACAATCAGATTTAGAACATGCATGTAAGAAAGCCAATAAAAGTACAATACAACTCAATGTCTAGATATAGAATATTCACTTGAGTAAAATCTGAAGAAAATAAGCACACTACAGCCACCACTCTACTCACCTAGCTCCATCCTGACTTAACCGCTGGCCCTCTTTCAGAAAAATAATGGACAAACGCTAAATGAAATCAAGTTGAAGAAGAAATGAATCAGTATGTACATAGACCTCAAATTATCCACTAATGACTGAAGGATAATGGCTACCTGAAGACTAAACTAAGAGAAAAAGAAGAACTGACAAAAATATATACTGAAAACTAAGGAACTGGTTACACTAGTCTGAAGGAAGATAACTATACTCTGAAGAAAGATGCTTCAACGACATACTGATTACACTACTTTATCAACAAACTTTTACCTCTTCAATCTACAATATGATAACAGTAGAGGACATACGGAGAGACAAAAATTATTAGGAGCCTGCCTAGCAAAACTCTTGCGACATAAATTTTCTTCTGTAAATGATTTCAAGAGTATAAAGTACAAGGAACTAGTCACACATGGAAATTTCAATCTACAGTACACTGTAACAAAAAGCATCATCAACAAGAACGTGATACAAAGACACACAGGATGGGGGATTGGTGGAAACGAGACTAATGAGGGACATGTGCACATATCAAAATTCCCCAAGTTCTTGGTTAATCATTTTGCCCCACACACGAGCAGACAACTACCCGTCTACTTCTATACCAGTCGACGAACTGAAACTGAAAAATCATACATGCGGCAGCAGATCTGAAATCCAGCAACCATGGAGCTCCAGTCGTGAATTGAAAAAAAATCAGTAATCAGGAACTCACCGTCACTCCTACGCTTCTACTCAGCGACTGAATCCATGGCCCGCAACCTAAATAGGACCACCCCGCCGACGACACCGTGGTCACGCATCCGCAACTCTCGAACGTCAGTACGGCCACCGGAAAACAGACCATCACACTACTCCCGCGCCGGCCACGCCAGCCACGGCTAGTCGGCTAGCACATCCGAACAAAACATCACTCCCGTCGGCGAACAAGTGAGAGCGGGAAAAAGAGGAAAAATAACCTGAGACGACGTATCTCCGCGTCGGCGCTCTTGGCTTCCGTCCCCGCGAGCCACCTCTCTCCCGGAGCACGCCCGATGAGGGGCAGACCTCTCCTAATCTCAGCCCCTCCCTTCTCTTCTCCCACCTTCTCTTCTCTGCTCACTCGTGGAGTCGTGGAGAGTTCAGAAAAAAAGGAGACTAATAAAGAAATAAAGAGGTGGGTCGAGCGGCGCAGACAAGCTGTCAGCGATGCGCCAAGATTTGTGCATACTGAAAAGAGATCAACGGACAGAAAAGTGGCTGTTCTCCAATTGAGAAACAGCTAGCTGTTAGTTAGGAAAAGTGAAAAAAAGGACGAGATAAGGTGTATCTATTAGCTGCGCCCTGAATACTGCTAACGGCACAGGTTTTCAGGAACTCGGTTACTATCCAAACCGAAGCCGCGATAGACTTTTAAATTTGACAACTGGATTCTCCGGTGGCACAAAACAACTGAATCCTTATCTAAACGTCATGTTCACTGAAATATTCTGCACGTACGTATGAATAAAACACCTGAACATATTTTCGAGCTCTGGATCTGAAATATAAAGACTCATTCACATCCAGACCTCGAGGGGCATCTGTTGACACCAATTTTGTCTCGATTATATATAGACATAATTAAATAAAAAAATAAGAGTTTCCTTACAAATAAAATAAAACATATTTGTCTTTTGGACATTGCGCCAACTACGATAGTCTAATATTGACTAAAATAAGCAAAGTCGCGGTGACGATAAATAATCGATCGCGAGATTAAAATTACATCGGTATCACCGCGGCAACCCTATGAAATACGAGCACATCATATTAAATATATCATAGAAAGATTTCACCAAAGAGAAATTCACAACATGTGTAGAAGTTGAGCTATGCTAGCAACGTGAATTGACAGTTTACAATCTAGCTAGTTTACATGCTACTGAGGCACGACCAAACCAACTACAGGCCACTTCTTTTCGGTTTCTACGATGGCTTATGGGGGAAGCTTCTTCCTACCTACTTCTTCCAGAAGCTCTGATGCCAAATTTGTTCTGGCTTATACTCGAGTTTAGATCAAACTAGATTATAAGCCAAAACAAATTTTGATTCGAGCTTCAGGAGAAGCGTGGTGAGGAAGTCTTCTTCCGTAGCTCAACGCAGAGTTCGAAAGAAGTGACTCTACGTCAACTCTAGGTTGCATGGATTTTGCGGCACCGTACCTTAATTAACATATAATAATACCCAGCCCATGTCCACAAGCAAGACAATGCGTTGAGCTTATCCGGCTAACTAGCTGGGTTATTAAATTACCAAAGCCCACTAGAGAATACATAGCAAAAGGCTGACCGCACAAAGATCTACTCGGCCACGATACCCGCTCGGCCAAGTTTCCTGGACCTGCACGATCGAGAGAACGTGGGCACGTTCCCACGATTTTCTTACGGCGGCACTCAGCCAATCGCCTATATAAAGACCACCCCAGTCCATCGCTGGGGCTAATGACCATTCGCTAATCATTCATCATCAAGCACAAAATCAGTCCATCGCTGCTCGCCCACGCTTGCGCCCGCTGCTAGGCTATACTCGCACATATTCGCTGCCGGCCGCTCGTTGTACGTATTGTCGGCCGATCGTCGCCGACGCTGCCGAAGGAACACGCCGGCGCTCCTACGTCTTCACGCAAAGGTAATAAAAAGAGAAGGATCATATTCTCCTGCTCCTATGGTGCTCCCATGGTGATTGTTGCTCCATACAACACATATATTTTCTAGGTTCAAATCCCTACACAATCCAAAGTTCATATCTTGTTTGGTCTCATGATGATCTTTGATCTCATGTGATACACTTCAAGAATAGAACCAAGTTCATATCTTGTTTGGTCTCATGATGATCTTTGATCTCATGTGATACACTTCAAGAATAGAACCAAGTTCATATCTTGTTTGGTCTCATGATGATCTTTGGTCTCATGTGATACAATTCAAGAATAGAACTAAAATAGATATTGATTAGATTGCACATATTGCTCTAACTTGCCCAAATTAATATATCCCTTGTTTTGGTCTCATGGTGAAATCCCATGAAGATACAAATCGGGATAATCAACCAAATCCTACTTTGGTCTCATAGTGGCCATTGGTCCTATGAGGATACAAATTAGGTGCACATGATAAAATTATGTTTGATGGCAGTTCCGATCCCATGATGATACTTACTATGCCGTAAAAATCCTAGATTATTCTCCATATAAGATGATAGTCTAGTGTCATAAATATATACATGAGTTGTTTCGTTTTTTGATGCTGGCCCATCGGCATATATTAACTAAAATAAATTATGTATTCCCTCATATGGATGTAAGTATGAATTCCGATAAATTGTTTGATGGGTAAATTCACTCATATTGGTTTTGCACTAGATACGGAGTAGTGTATGTGAAATATTCTGTACTCCATTTCACGGTAGGAGTTACAAAGAAAACTAGCATATCATGTTGTTAGTACTAGAACTAAATATAATGATCAAAGTGCTTGTACATGATATTTACTCCATGCATAGTTTAGTCCCATATAGCTAAACTGAACCAAGAATTTGGCATAGTTTTTATCATGCTCCGTCAAATATAAAATCAATATATACTTCGAGTTTGGTTACACTACGTGCATACGTGCTATGCTATGTTGGTGATAATACAAATGAGAAGAAATCACAAAACTCCACTTGGTTATGCTACACGTGGGCGTATTGTCACACGGCGCTAGTAATGATACAAGTGAAGTGAAACTTAATGAAATATGTTCATATAGAAACACTAGTCTCTCATACAAAGCTAGTGCATTAACATAGGTGTTGAAACCATATTGCACCACCAAGTTGAATGCATATATTGAATGGAAAGTCCGCATACTCACAAATCAACATATACTCTTACTTGGTCACACTACATGCTATGCTATGCTAGTGATGATACAACTAAGAAGAAATAATCATACTTCTCTTGGTTATGCTACACGTGGGCATATTGCTACACGGCGCTAGTTATAACACAAGTGAAGCCAAAATTAATCAAATTCTCATGTGACACACCTATCCAAAAATGTAGGGTAGAATTGTGCCTAGCCAAATCAACTTGCATTTTTCACTAACCATCATGCTAGTAATATAATGAAGTTGAGTAGAAATTAAACTTGTTGCATGTTAAAAGTATAGCATGCGCCATATAATAAATCATGTTACAATTTAAAATGTATAACAAAGTCTAGCTAGGCGGATCGCTGAAATAGATTTATCTATCTAGAATACAAAATGAACTAAGCTCTTCATATGAGCTATCATGCTCCAACTGTCATTCAAAAATCTGCATATATATATATATCTGCTGCTATAAAGTTCCTGAAAATGGATTAGCACCCCCATATGAATATCCCCCTTCGTCCTGATACATGTCCGTAGGACTACTAAATTTAAAATGTAGTCTGCTCCAAAGTAAGTCAGTACTGCATCTCTTAGTAGCAAAAGAAATATGAAAAGCTTTGCTGCTAATTATAAGTAGCTATTGACGCAGGCATGTAGAGTAGCTCTTGCATGGTATACGGTAAACTAACATGCGCTATTTTAGATGCTGCTCCAGTTGGTTGATTACAGTGAAACAACCTTAAACAACATGGTCACTAGGCGAATTGAATATATGATGGATGCATCTCATGCATGTATCTTTGCTTGTACTTCTCATATTAGTGCAAGTGCAAAGTATGACCGATATGCTAAATTCAAATGATGTCAAAAATATGATAACTTAAAGAAGATGAAGTGCTCCCCGAGCATACTGACGACGACGACGACGACGGCAGCGAGGAGGACTTTAGTTTCTACAATTTGTAGTACTCATATGTTGTAGTGCCATGTAATAGCTATTGTTGGAATTCTTAATCAGGGGTTTTCTCTCCGGAGATGTAATTAGCAGTTCTTTTATGCATATGTAAGAGTTCTGGAAATAAAGTACCTGCAATGTTTGATCCTTTTCATTTATCTTATGCATTTACGCATTTCAAATTACTATTTGTCTCTATGACGTGGACGCGTACATTAGTTACTTTTGTCGCCGCCATTTTCCCGTCATCACTAACGCTATGAAGTTTTCGCGATATAGCATGCTATTTCGCAAATAGCGCCATAACGAGCAAAATTACTAAAATTTTACATGAGCCTTCTAGATATGCTATAGCGTGCTATTAGCGAAGAAATAGCGTGCTATTTTAAACCTTGGTATAGAAACATCGGAACCGTGATAACTAATATGGAATGGATCGACTAGCTGGGCTTTCTTGCCGGCAAGAAGCACGTGTTATCCCTTCACGTTCAGCAGCTGTATCCTGAGTAGAACCCAGGTAGGTTTGCAAGAAAATAGAGGAGTCCTCCACAGCAGGAAGAACTTTGCACGCACACTGTTATCACTTGGCTTAGCAGAAATTTTTGCCCCAATCGTATTCTCTATAGTAAAAAGGAAACACGCAATTTGCCGGTAAATCTCACTCTTTCTCCATCGTTTGTCTCACTGCTCTAGTGTTTGCATACATGGACTTATAGACCCCTACTCCTCGTGACAAAATCCGGCCGGAGACACGCGGGATCGGGCCGCCGATCCAGAAGCTGCATGCCAAAAGCCACGGCATGTGCAAACATGCATGTACGTGCAAGGAACCAAGAAAAAGTGGATTGTCAGCTGCGTGCAATCTCCATGCATCTCCGCAATGTCTCCATCAAGGTGCTCTTATTATTATTCAGCGTGGTCTCACTTTCCCCTTCTGCCTCTCTCGCCAGTGAACAGTTCCTAAGCTCTCTCCACAGGAAACCGGGCCGATCCCATGGCCTCTTCGCCGGATTAGCCGGCCGTTGGGCAGGGTGAGGTGCCGGAGTAGATAGGTCTAGTAGCTGTAGGTTTCTTCGTGTTTGTTTTGTCCTCTATGTCGTCCCAGAGTAGGTCGTCGGAGCTTCTCGGCGGTTTCCGGCGCGGCCTAGGATTTGTGCTTCTCGTTGTGCTGCTCTGGTGGCAAGGGCAGTTGCAATCGAGGGCGCGAATTTTAGGGATCTCTGTTAATAAAGTCGAGATCTCCAGCTCTGCTGCTCCGGTGGTTTTGCACGCCGCCGGGCGGTCGTCGTCAACCTTTTCTGTCAAGCTTTCGTGGAGGAAGATGAGGGAAGAGGAATTTGGCGCGGGCTCTCTCAATAAGTGCGGCCATCTCCGATTTGAAGCGCTCGGTGTTGGGACCGTCCTCTTGGCCGGCCGTGGAGGCGAGGAGGAGGAGGTTCTCTTCTCGGTTTGCGTCGAATCTGGAAGATGGGAGGTAAATCGAGCTGCTACTGTGAGTTTTTCTACGATGTTCTTCTGCAGTTCATCGATCCATGCCTTTGGAGGCAACTCACGACGCCATCGTGGCGTCTTTTCAACCTCCATGTGAGGCCCTTCCTGGATGGATTGGCGACGGCGTTATTCATCGATTCTGCTCCAAGTGGCGTGTTCTCCGGCAGCAGAAGAGGTGGCCGGAGGCCATTTCCATCAAGCATCTGCGGTGGAGAAGACAAGGGACCTGATTGCGTTTCTAGTTTTATCTTTGGGGTCCTTAGTGCTAAATTCCAGGACCAATATGTATTTTTCTTTTTCTTCGAGGTCCTGTACGTAAGTTGTAATTCCACCGACAGGTATTAATGCAGCTCTCTTGGTCCTTCGGGACCTTGCCTTGTTCAAAAAAAAGGTGCTCTTATTCTAGATCTATGTCAACGCACTGCCGCTGCCACCAGTGCCACAGCATCGTCCACGTGATGGACATTCATCTTCAGTGCCCTTTGACGCTGCGAGGTAACTTGATACAGATGACGATATCGACCATGTGCGAGGGTTAAGAGTTAAGACTGCACCAGCACAATGGAGGAAGATCTGCAGTCACAGCTTGGTGACCCATCCCGCCGACGAACCAAGTGGCGTAGTCCCCGGCTTCGTCGACGGCGACCGTAGTCTGTGGTTGATTCAATGTTGCGGTGGAGAAGAAGGACCGGATTGCTTTTTATTTCTTCTTTCTGAGGTCCTTTTTGTAATTTCCTAGGACTCCTGCGCTATTCCATGTAAAGCCAAGGTCATGTATGTAATGTTACCCACCGAGTAATGGAGCTTCTCAGGGTGCTCAGCACCCTACCCTTGTTCAAAAAAAAGCACAACAACAACATAAATGTGTATGGCCCCTCTGACCATACAGACTCTCATAAATTTTGTGATCGGTGGTTCCTACGATCCTATCTTCTGAAATCTGAAACGCCTGAGATGGTACCCCCACAAGGTGCAGAACATCTCCCACGGCAGAACGTATCAGGTGTGCAAATTGTCAGCTCCGGAATTCACCATCTCACGTCCTCAGTGCATCTTCCATACTTTAGCTACCTCTAGAGAGAAAACAAAATCACACATAATTTGCACCAAGAGATTGCGGCAACACCCAATGGCGGATCCAGCACAAAATGTCAGGGTGGTTCAATAGCATGTTTTATATATTTTAAATTTTATATGATAATAGGCTATGTAGAAATAGTCACCATATGGATCCGCCTCTGGCTACACTGACTACGACTAGTACTACAACAACCACGAACTATCTCAACTACGGCTACATCACGATCGGCTACATCAACATCAACATGAATGAAAATGTCTACAGCAACTCATCGGCAAAAAACTGTCAAAGTGCCATCTATTATATATTAAAAGCAAAATGTGGGGGTTTTAATAGAGACACCAGGTTAATCCACATCATCTTAATTATTCAGATGGTTAGATCTATAATTAATGACCCAGATTTAAAGATGCAAAAAGTTACGTAAAACATTAGTCGTGTACAAGTATCACGTCTACCCATTATTATTTATATAGATAATATGTTTAGCTAATATAAAAGAAGCACATTCAAAGGAATTAACCTAGCAAGCGTGACATGCCATACCTACATTCGTCATCAAATTAAGAATCTGTTAAAACTACGAATTTGTGGCCGTTACGTTTACTCTAGCTACGTATCAACTTGGGCCTTAGGAAATTTTACGTGACACGTACATGTAGAGGTACACATGTTTTAGCCAAAAAATAAATTTCTAGCCGCTGCCCGTTCAATCTATAAAAACATGGTACATCTCAAAATAAAAAGGTAGGCCTTAGAATTTTACGTGACATATGTTCCAGAAAAAAAAAGATCAACTACCAGCTGGCCGTTCAATCTACCTAAAATGGTGCATGTCTATTAAAAAGTACATGAATGAGCGTCAGAAAGTTTTCCTTGACACATGCACACGCACATATATATATATGTTTCAGGAAAAAAAAAAAGCAAATACCGGCCACCTGACTATTCAATCTACCTAGCCTGCATCTTCCAAAAAGATATGTACACGAACGAACATATGTTCAAGAAAAAAAAATATCGGCAGGTCGTTCAATCTATGCATTGATGGCCGGTGCCACCGTATTCGCCGTGATGCACCCAACCCCCGACTCACCTTGCTACCATGTTCCAATCCCAAGCCGTCAAGTTTCTGTCTTTCTTAGACAAGGACTCTAATTAGCTCTTCAATCCTTTTGTTTTGGGCAGGCTGGTGTAGCAGAAAAACTGCATGTATATAGCACATGATTCGGATTCAGAGATTCGGTGAGTCAGTGATCAGCCATGTCCTTCCAATTCCTTTGCACTTTTTTGCATAGGCGTTATATTTAAGAAAGTTAGAATAACATATGAATGTACAATATCATGGAGATAATACGCAGGGTTGAATTTCCAAAATATATGTTTGGTGGTCTCCGAGCTTAAAATAAGTTAAATTTTAGCACAATATTATTTCAAAAGGAGAAATTATCTAATTAGTGGAAACGGTTTTGTACTACGTACCTACGTTTGACGGTGTCCGAGTTTAAATAAGTTGCATCGCTGCTTCGTTGATGATTTAATATTTCAACATCTTTTGTCATCTATTGTAGCCAACATGGAGTATTTTCTAATCTCACCATTTTGCTACTCCCTCCGCTTCATATTAATTGACACTAATATGGATGTATCTAGGCACATTTTACTTCTAGATACATCCATATTGGAGTCAATTAATATGAATCGGAGGGGGTATTTTTTTTCCACAAGTGTTTGGTCATATTTTACAAAGTTTGAATCTAAAATACATGATAACTTAAAATTGTCATCTTTGTTGTGTGCTTATTTAATTTGAATCATGTGCGTGAATCTAAATGAGACACATGTAGTGAGTTTGTTCATATTGAACTACAGTGAATCAAGTCTTTAGTGGGCACTGACCGAGTGCGCATGTCCGGTACATGTATGTGTTTGCTATTAGAATGTACTTAGGTGTTTTTATAAAACTTTGTAATTTTCACTAATTTATTCTATATTTTAGTGTCTCATCAGCTACAGATAATATTTGAATTAGATGTGGATTCCAAACTCAATAACATTTTTCTATCGTAAATGTGAATATTTATGAAAATATAAATTAAGTCCTAAAGTTCCTTTCAGCATATTAATGATGATGCCCTCGCATTTGCAAGGGCCACCATGCTAGTTGAGGTGTAAAAAGTGCTTACAAACATCATCTTGCTTTCCATGTTTATATTTTTGTTTCTTAATTTGGTATCTTAGAGCATCTCCACCGGTGTCCCCGATAGCGATTTAGGGCCGGGAGCGAAAATGGGCTCACACCTGCGCGCCCCAAATGGCGCCGGCGATTTTTGGAGCCCAATAGAAGCGCAGGCAACCCGTGCCAGCCCCTTGGCCAAGGGCGCGAATCGAGCACGCCGGCGCCTCGCGAGGCGGAAAATTTTGGGCGTGGGAGCCGCCACACATTCCCAAATTATACATCTTCTTGTGGTGAATGGCTACTATGAGAAGATTAAGAATCGGAAGGAGAGCGGCAAGACGATGGTGGACTAGGTATGATCCTCTTGTTCCATTTCTTATTCAAAATGTTGATGATCCATCTTATTCCATATCTTGTTTTGCATTGTGTATTGTTAGATACTCAAGACCCTCGAGATGTACAAGTTCAAAAATGAGGACAAAGACTTCCCCTTCATGCATTGCTTCAACAAGCTCTAAGGTTGCAAGAAATGGGACGACCTCCGCTTCACTCTAAACAAGGACGTGGTAGAAGGGCTGGTCGATCCAGCTGGCGCCTCCACCGGGCGCCCCATTGGCAACAAGAAGGCTAAAGCCAAGAGGAATGTGGCGCCGGTATTGACCGCCATGGACGCCTCCCTCGAGAAGATGATAACCTCATTCTCGGTGGAGAACAAGGAAGCGGCGGATAGAACCGCCGTCGTATGGAAGGCAATCCTCGACAAGCAAGACATGAAGATCGAGTTGGAGAGGGAGAAGGTGGAGGCGGCGAAGATGGAAGCTCACGCCGCTGCCATAAAGGCCACCAACGAAGCGACGCATCTTTCATTGGACAAGATGTCTCAAGAATCCAAGATCTTGATGGCCGACATGGAGAAGATGGTGAATATACTAGGACGTCGCCTAGAGGGGGGGGTGAATAGGCGGGTTATAAGAACTTCTACTTGAGAGCTAAACTAGGCGGAATAAAACTATTAAGTGTTTACTAGTTTAGCTCAAAGCCTATCAACTAGGGCTTTGCCTAAGTGCACCAACAACCTATGCTAGCATGATGAGCAACAAGGTGATAACAAGCTAGGTATAGAACATCAAGCATGATAGATATCACAATGTAAAGCGCATAGGTAAATGTTGCGGTCAGAAACCCACCGGCGGGCAGCGACTGGCAACACCGTAGAGCCGGGAACAACTAGGGCTGCGGCTGGCCCCAGTCCCTCAGAGCGACGGCCCGCAAAGCCTTCTGGTCGCACGTCCGATGCTGTCGCAAGGGCGTGCCACCTGACCTATACCCGGTCGGAAGTTGTTGGATGATGCCTCGCTTAGTTTCCTGCATGGCATACACGTAAACATTAAATACGAGCCTCGATCGGCTCTCAGAGTTATCCCGTGAATCGGCTCAAAGAGCCGATCCACCCATGATTCGTACGAGGTGCACGAATATATGGTGGTCCTGCTTGATCAAGATAAAGCTAATGCGATCTACGACGATTTAGGGTTTTCACCGCATAATCGGATCATCCTACTCACGATTGGGCCTCGCGCTCGCGCACGGTGATCGTAAGCCGATCCTAGACAGGGCCTAAAAACCAACACGAGGTTGATCCCCGGAACATCCTGTCTAGGGCTAGCAAATTACACCCTACACGCCGCCGGATCCTCCAACCCTTTGTAAGGCCTAACTATTGCGGATATTAAACTAATCCTTGAAGAACAAGGAGCAACCGTAACGGATCGGATCTACTAAACTATGACCAAGCGGGTGCCGCCCCTACACCTAAGATAGGTGTAAGGGCGGCTAGATGTATAAGGGTTGCACTACGACAACATATGATACGAAGAACAATGCTAACCCTAACACATCTAAGATAACTACGTTGCTCGCCATCAAAAAGGCTTCAACACGAGCAACGCATGAACAACGTAGGTAGGCTTGTGCTGCCTAGATCGCAAGATGCGATCTAGGCAGCATGGTGCTTACCGGAGAAACCCTCGAGACGAAGGAGTTGGCGATGCGCCGAGATTTGTTTGTGTTGAACGTTGGTTGTTGTTTATTTCATAAACCCTAGATACATATTTATAGTCCAAGGGACTTTCTAATTCAGGTGTGCACCTAACCGTGCACGGGTCAAACTCTAACTAACCTATACGTAATCTAATATGTTACAGATACAAGGGCAAACTAGCCCAAACTTTGCATATAAGGCCGATTTACGTATTCCTTCCATATATAATCTTTAAGTCCATCTCGATCGCGGCCCACCTCTGACTCGGTCAAATTCTGGTGATAACACATGCCCCTGGTTTTGGAAATGTCATTTCCAAAATCATTATGCTTATCCTTCATCGGGTCATGTCATGGCGTCTTGCCTCCTTGACTTCATCACCAATCTAAAAAATGAAGGAATGTCTTCACTTAACTCTGCCGATAGCCAGAGTCAGGCACTCCCAAAAGAGCCGATGGTATCACATCAGCCTCTACGATAAAACGGGAGCAAGGCTAACCTAACTCGTCCCTCCAAACGGTAACTCGCGCCCTTCGTCCGAGAAACTCAGATCCCCAAATCGCCGCCCAGCAGCTCTATGGATCTCAGATCTCAGCCGCGCCGTCCCGATTCCTCAGCGCATCCAATGGCGGAATCATCCAACGCCAACGCCATGGTCTCCGGTCTGAAGGTAATCCTCAACAGCCCCTTGCCACAGGCATCAATGTCAGGAGTAAACAGCAAACACCTGAATTAATGTTCTATTCCACTATCAATTTTAGGTCTCAGACATCCTGTCGCCACATCCTTCTCTCGCAAATTCTATGTGCCTCGGTCCTCGTTCTTCCGAGAGTCCCGCCCTCTTAATTTCATGCGAAGCTAACAGAATCCCCTTCGTGAATCAGAACTTAGATCTGACCTCCTGGGCCGACTGCCTGCGAGCCTGGCCTAATCCCCCTGAAGGTTGGGTGACATGGTACAACGTAGTATCCAAAACCCATTATGCCACCCGGGAAGCCATAGGGATAGCCGATGCCCTGTCATTATCATTGTCTCCTCTGGAGAAGAATGAAAATATTCTGAAAACCATCGGCTACTTCGGTCCGACGCACCGAACTGCTTCATGTTTGGCCATGGCCCTATGACACCAACCCCGCTCGGATGTGGCCATGATCACAGGCCTAGACATTGCATCCCCAAGCCCTTCTGCATTCAAACTGCCGAAAGTCCCTTTCACCCTTTCTTCTAAAAAAGAGTGTACCAGTTGGGGTGCCTACCTCAATCGTTATATGAAGACCAAAGGCCCTGTGATAGAGAGAGAACACACAGCCTTCCTGAACTTTTGGTTGGAACGCTTCATATTCTGTGGCCCATCACTTGCCCCTACCAAGAATTACCTTTCCCTAGCCTATGAACTGGCCAAAGGCACCCATCTTGGCCTAGGCAAACTGTTCCTTGGAGAGGTCTATCGATCTCTTCAATCGATGTCCGTCAAACCTGTTCTCTCAAAAGACAGTTAAAACTGGCGGTCCCTGGTGGTTTATTCAGTTATGGGCGCAGCTATACTTTCATAACCAGATCCCAGACTTCCCACCTTTGACCTCCTGCACCTTTCCAGATGCTAACGGGAAGGATATCCAATGCACCAGCTATGGCCAAGCCTTGTATGGTCTCCCAGGCAGCAGGCTGATCCCTAAGGAAGCAGCAGGGTGGTTCAAGATCTTCTTCCAAGGTTTGGACAACCCCCTGTTCTTTCCTTATACTGAACCGGAGAATTTTGAAAATCCAGTCTCCTTTCGATTGGATAACTTTGTCGATGACGATAGCACCCAGCATCTGTATTCCATCATGATTCGTCCTTGCTTCCTCCCTGTTGGCATGAGTACCTCAAACCGGATCATCAAGCCTGGTTATGAGTGTTATCAACCGGTAGTAGTAGCCCGTCAGCTCGGTCTTGGGCAGGTGCCTCCACACTTCTTCTTACACCACTCGACAGCCAGCGGAGCTGAACCGCCCGACATCCTCATCGGCCAAAGGTGTTATACCTTCTTTGATGCTTTGGACATTCCAATTCCCCACAACCTCCGTTTCTCCTTCACTACCGACGGTTTCGAGACTTGGTGGTCCATGTGGAAGACCCATGTCTTCGAAGGGCTTTAGGACCGTCGTTGAGACAACTTGATGCCGAGTATGACATCCCCGCGGACCAGTGTACCATCTCTCAAAATATTTCCCGTAACCGCTTATGGTGATTGTCTCGTGACCTAACTCCATCTCCCGGGCAAGCAACAAGATGGCCCAGCTCCCACGCAAGCCGATGGTTCTCCCTTCGTATTCCTTCCTCCGGCCCCAGTGGTTCTCTTCTGCCAGAGCTCGCCACCTCTGAAGAAAGTCATAATGCAGAGCCAGCCGATTTCACCGAAATCGGCTCCCAAGAGCAAAGCATCCTCGGGGCCAGTTGCCCCCTGAGCCTCGACTCGGTGCGAGGACGGCAGATGAGGAAGGTGGCTGTCGGGAAGACCCCGAAGCGCAAAGCTCCCGCCCGTGAAAGCCTGCGCAGTAAGTTGTACCGTGTCTTGACCGACCACATTTGCCTTCCCAACCTTTGTAACATGGTTGTACCTATTCTTTCGGACTTCCACCGAAGAGAACTCCAGTGAGGGAGCACAGCTCCAGTCCAAGGGACTCCTCCCCGTGCGATACAGTAAAGATCCACCACACGAGCCGGACGGACTCGCCAACGTCGGCTTCTAGGAAAAGGTCGACTCCCGAGCCCGCCGCCCTTCGGGCTCCGATCCAAACGAGGTCACGCATGAAGCGTCGATGCGTCAAAAGGGCTCGCACAGGCCCACAAGTCTCCTCGCCTAGCCAGGAAGTTTCAAATGTAATTCCCTCAACAGCTCGTGTTCCACATCGTCTTGTCACTAACTGGATTGCTTCACCATTTCCCTTGCAGACTAATGAGACTTCTAGCTGGGACGTTGAAGAGGCGCCGATGCCATCTGCTGCCCTTGGCCTATCCAACTCGCCAAGCGTGACTGACCAAGTGGCTAACCTGGCCCAGACTACCGCAAAGCCGATTGTCACCACATCGGCTTCCTTCCTTTTTGGGAGAGGTAAGCTCTCTCTCTCTCTCTCTCGGCCTACTCTTTCCTTTGCCGTATGCTCATGCTGCTCTTGCTCGTCCGTCGTGGGTGTGATCCTTCAAGCTTGCCGACGTTCGACCCCGACTCCATCGAGCCACCTGTTTCCAAAGCGGTGAAGAGCCGGACCCTAGCGCGGTTGAAGGCCCGCTCCAGCCGTCTCAAAGTTTTGCTCTCCTCCTCGGTCGATACCCTGGTCGAGAACCCCGAGGCGATCAAGGGCATCCTCGAGGACATCCAGCCCCGTCTCCCGGTGACGCCTGCAAGTTAAGCTTTGGCCGGCAAGTGACTTTGTCGGTCTCAGGTCAAGGGTGCGATCGGCTCGTCAAAGGATTACTCTTCGCCGCGCCCAACTCCCATTGAGAGCCGATATTGCAGACAAATGTCAACGGCTCAACGAGAAGAAGGCCGCTTTAGACGCCAAGACCGCCACTTCTACTCATAGTGTCAAACTTGAGACCTTGCGCAAGGAACTCGGAGGACCTTGAAAAGAGGGCCAGGGAGACCAAACAACTTATCCAAGATGAGGAATCCCTCATTGCTCGCTCCCAAGAGGAAGCAAAAGGTCTCACCGCTGATCTCGAAGACCGACCCGGCTGAAATTCGTGCCTGAGCAGCCAGCTGGTGATGGGGAGAGACGAGGACGACGAGGCCGAGATCGCCGAGGTGGATCGAATCCGTGCCGATGCTCTTCACGCTCTTAATGCTTTTCTTCAGTAGGGCCTCTTTGTGTAAACTGATACCTGTAAACTTGCTTCGCTGTACTTGTCAAAGTCGACTGCCGTGCATCGGCTTTCTTAACATTCTGAAGGCAGTGTCTGCGCATCGGCTCTGGTTGCATCGCCAACTCGATTTGATGATTTTTTTTTTGTATCGGCCACCAAAATTCCTCCGCACGTGCTCAATGGTGTCGCGCATGCTCATATGATTAGGTGCCCCCCGAGCCGATTCTGCCAGGTAACTGCTGAAATCGGCTCTATGGTTAGCCAAGGTACTACGATATGAACGTCGGCTTCGTTAGGAACAATGTGGATTTCTTCCAGTGCATCAGCCGACGCATCCCATTGCCCATTAGATCGACGTTGAGCCCAGACCGAAAGCATGGTGAGGATGATTTTGGCCGATTCCTAGAATCGGCTTCTATGTTAGTAGGTCCACGAAGGTCTCGGCGATGCTCTTTCACGAGTCTTTGGGGCCAATCCCACGGATCGGCATTACCGCGTTTGCCCATACATAGTGTCGGAGCCGGTCGCGTGGAACGGCTTCTTCCTTGTCTTCGCTGTGAGAGCAACCGCCCTCGTCTCCGTCCTTACCAGTGGTGGTGCCCGAGTCCTATCATGTTGATGTCGAGTGAGGATCTTGGCCGGCACTCTCCAAGGTAAGTGCGCTCCACTATGTTAACGGTGGATGCCGGTGAAATCGGCACTCTTGGTATCATTGTTTAGTACGCCATCTTCTTGAGCTCGTCAGGTAGATCCTCGTACTTGACCGGAGTGCTTTCCGCCATCTCGGATGTAGACGGCGATGCGGGGGATGTCGAAGAGTTGTCCCACCGGGCGTGCCAGAATGTGTTGCGGTCAGAAACCCACCGGCGGGCAGCGACTGGCAACACCGTAGAGCCGGGAACAACTAGGGCTGCGGCTGGCCCTGAGCCCTCGGAGCGACCGCCCGCAAAGCCTTCTGGTCGCACGTCCGATGCTGTCGCAAGGGCGTGCCACCCGACCTATACCCGGTCAGGAAGGTGTTGGATGATGTCTCGCTTAGTTTCCTGCATGGCATACACGTAAACATTAAATACGAGCCTCGATCGGCTCTCAGGTTATCCTGTGAATCGGCTCAAAGAGCCGATCCACCCATGATTCGTACGAGGTGCATGAATATATGGTGGTCCTGCTTGATCAAGATAAAGCTAATGCGATCTACGACGATTTAGGGTTTTCACCGCATAATCGGATCATCCTACTCACGATTGGGCCTCGCGCTCGCGCACGGTGATCGTAAGCCGATCCTAGACAGGGCCTAAAAACCAACACGAGGTTGATCCCCGGAACATCCTGTCTAGGGCTAGCAAATTACACCCTACACGCCGCTGGATCCTCCAACCCTTTGTAAGGCCTAACTATTGCGGATATTAAACTAATCCTTGAAGAACAAGGAGCAACCGTAACGGATCGGATCTACTAAACTATGACCAAGCGGTGCCGCCCCTACACCTAAGATAGGTGTAAGGGCGGCTAGATGTATAAGGGTTGCACTACGACAGCATATGATACGAAGAACAATGCTAACCCTAACACATCTAAGATAACTACGTTGCTCGCCATCAAAAAGGCTTCAGAACGAGCAACGCATGAACAACGTAGGTAGGCTTGTGCTGCCTAGATCGCAAGATGCAATCTAGGCAGCATGGTGCTTACCGGAGAAACCCTCGAGACGAAGGAGTTGGCGATGCGCCGAGATTTGTTTGTGTTGAATGTTGGTTGTTGTTTATTTCATAAACCCTAGATACATATTTATAGTCCAAGGGACTTTCTAATTCAGGTGTGCACCTAACCGTGCACGGGTCAAACTCTAACTAACCTATACGTAATCTAATATGTTACAGATACAAGGGCAAACTAGCCCAAACTTTGCATACAAGGCCGATTTACGTATTCCTTCCATATATAATCTTTAAGCCCATCTCGATCGCGGCCCACCTCTGACTCGGTCAAATTCTGGTGGACTTTCCTTGTCCATGCGTGGCAACAAGAAAAACAACGACCAGCACCAACCCCAGAGTTCAACCGATCACCGGGATATATACGAGGACACAGTATAGCGCACACGTACGCACGAGAGGACATGCAGTATAGCACGAGCCGGATACGTATTTGCACCATGCACGACCTCTGGCTCTGGCACAACATCTTTGACTCCAGTTTTATCCGCAGCTAGCTTGGGAGTTGACAATGCACACAGAAATGGCGCATGACGCGACCGTGCGATTTGGGACTGAACGCTGAACCACGTGCGCTCTAAAACGAACCTGTATGCCGCCCTTTCACCAACACACACCGAGGTTGCGCCAAGATTTTGGCCGAAATTTAGTGGGATTGCCACGAAAACGATCAGCGATGGTTTCGCTAAAAACGACTGGAGACACCACGACAATAATCTTGGCGAAAATAGTTAGGCTACAGTCCAAGAACAAGTCACATCTCAGGTCGGCATACATGCTTGAAACCGATTGATCTCGTACGTACCATCATTTTCTCCGTTTTACATCCACTATCTTAGAGTGCAACGACCAAGCCTGCCTCAATGTTTGACTTGCCACTTGACTGCTGCTCCAGCTGTTCACTGCCGGCCGTAACGCAACGAGTCCATGAGGATTTGAAGAACCATTCCGAATTTTCAGTAGATCATCTCTCTGCGGGGAGGATCGATACTTCGCCGGTGCCTGGCATACATTACTTTACTTCTCTCAGTGTTCAGACGGC
Organism: Lolium rigidum; assembly: GCF_022539505.1. NCBI lineage: Eukaryota > Viridiplantae > Streptophyta > Magnoliopsida > Poales > Poaceae > Lolium > Lolium rigidum. The sequence goes on along the minus strand of NC_061510.1, from coordinate 230,783,468 downwards.
GACGACGTCCATGGTTCCACACGTAGCAAGAGATATATACATATAGGATCATGTTAAACAACCTGCCAACCAGCATGAAATATGCAAAATGACATATGCATAGGTGAAAGTAAGGAACCAAATCCAAGTATCCAGCTGGACGCATCTAGAATGAAAATAACCATGTGTCTCCACTCCACATATATATAAATCTAAGATACCCATCATTTTAAGTTGGAGGGTGTCACACACTATACATATATACATGAAATAAATTAATAAATTGATTTTCGATCCACTGCTATGTCCACCATATTCTATACAGGGAAAAGAAACACATTTGTGATTACTAATATACAATTCACTGGGTGGAGATATTGACACGTTGATTGATTCAGTCCAGACTAATCCCATGTAAACTTAAAAATACCCCAGTAATATATAGTGCAATCGAGACACTTGTATTCCTAGTTGGCATAAATAATCACATTATAACAATTAAGCTAAAATTTTGACTAGTGGCTCATAGAACATGCACAATACTTGTGTGTTCTTTGTATTGACCACATTTGGGTCTTACAAATTGACAAGATTATATGTTACATATTCCCACATCCAATTAGGTCTATTGATCAACATGCGTACTTTTCATAAGTGGGAGATTAGTCGACTGGTAAATGATCTTATAATAAAAAAAACTAATAGTTCGTGTGCAAAGTTTATGGTGTTCAACAATTTTTTGTCAAATAAAAGAGTTCGGATGATAAATGCAATAAAAATCTTGTTATTAGTTAAAAAATAGAAACGGCGGCAAGTTTGACCACATCAAGGTTAGAAGTGGTTATGTTAAAAACAAAAACATTGATACAAGATTGACTCTTTAGATGATGTTGTATATGAAATTTGGCCTCTAATATAGTTCAGAAGTGCAGAAATTCTAAAGATTATATGCACTTGATTGATGTCAAGGCTCAAAGGGAAATACAGTAATAAAAACTTTGACTAAAAATATTAATTTTTAAATAATGTTGTGTGCATAAATATTGTAAAAGTTGGTAAAAAGAGTCTAGTATGCATGTTTTAGCAAATCATTACAAAAAATCATGCATCAACTACTGTCAACCTATGTCGATGTGCCTCCAACAGCTCAAGTTTTATGCTGTTCCTGAGCTTTCGCCCGTTCCTTATGTGTAACAACATCAACTTCCTCAGCTGGAACGTTAGAGGCTTGAACGACCCAGATAGACAGGCGACTGTGAACGAGATCATTGCCTCTTCCTCGTGCCAACTTGTTTGCCTCCAAGAGACTAAGCTGAGTAATGTCGATCAGTTCACCGCCGCCTTCCTAGGAGGCTACAGACTTAAGAGTTTCGCTCAGAGACCAGCCCTGGGCACAAGGGGAGGCATTTTGATGCTGTGGGATGAGACGGTACTACTTGTTACCAACTTCGTACTCAGTGAATTCTGCCTCTCCGCCTCGGTGTTATGCTGGGCCACTGGGGTAGAATTCAAAGTGACCACGGTCTATGGACCCACCTCCTACGCTCGCAAAGATGACTTCTTCAATGAGCTAGTTGCCCAAAAACCCGCGACGGATGTTAAATGGCTCGCCATGGGAGACTTCAACCAAATCTATCGAGCACGCGACAATAACAAGAGAAATGTAAACCGGGGCCGTATCAACCGTTTCCGTGCTGCCCTTACCACTTGCAAGCTTAAGGAGATTCATCTCCAAAATAGGCGCTTCACTTGGTCAAATGAGAGGGGTGACCCTACAATGTGCAAGCTTGATGGTTTCTTTTGCAACGATGCTTGGAGCCTACATTTCGACTCCCATATCCTTAACGCTCTCTCCTCCGCCCTCTCCGACCATTGCCCGCTCCTCCTCGCCGATGATAGCGGACCTAGGAGGCCAAGAACTTTCAAGTTTGAGAATTGGTTGACGGGCATCCCTAGCTTCCATAATGTTGTTGAAAGAGCTTGGACTTTGCCTTCTGGACATGGGGAGCCCTACCAAAACCTCTTCCATAAACTCAAGAACGTGTCGAAGGAGCTTAGCAAATGGAGCCGGGGACTCTTCTCTAAGTCTAAGGTGTTGCTCCACGCCCCTCTACTAGTCATCCTTCATCTCGACATCGCACAAGAAAATCGGGTTCTTTCGGGCGATGAGCAAGACCTTCGTGCTAGGTTGAAGAGAAGAGTTATTAGCCTTGCTATCTTATAGAGGGCTAGGAAAAAGCAAAGCTCTCGGATTGCAAATATAAAGGAAGGCGATGCAAATACCAAAATTTTCCATCTTAGATTCAATGCTAGAAGAAGGAAAAACCACATACACCGCATCAAGCACAATGGTGGTTGGATTACCGATCATCTTCGGAAAGAGAAAATCTTACATAGCCATTTCTCCTCCTCTATGGGCGGAGGACAAACACGCAAATGGGACCTAAATTGGGAAAGTCTCAATCTTGGCAACACGGCCCTTGAGGGCATTGATGCTCCTTTCACGGAGGAGGAAGTCCTCCATGCTATTTCTCATTTACCCTCTGATAAAGCTCCTGGCCCCGATGGTTTCACCGGAGCTTTTTCAAGAAATGTTGGGGAACCATCAAGGTTGACATTTTAAAAGTCATTGAAAACTTCAACAACCTCCATTTTGCCCACCTCCAATGGGTCAACTCGGCCAACATTGTCCTTCTCCCCAAGAAAGAGGGGGCCGAGGAAGTCTCCGACTATAGGCCTATTAGTTTGGTCCACGCTATCTCCAAGATTGTGGCTAAGATGATTGCTACGCGGCTAGCCCCTATGATGAACGATCTAGTTTCCAATGCCCAAAGTGCCTTCATTAAGAAAAGAAGTATCCATGACAACTTCATGTATGTGAAGAATCTTGCCAAGAGGCTCTATAAGAGCAAGGTGCCCTCCCTCCTATTCAAGCTTGACATCCACAAGGCCTTTGACTCCGTGCGATGGGACTACATCCTTGAGCTTCTTACAAGACTTGGCTTCCCACCTAAATTCCATGATTGGATTTCCGCCTTGTTTTGCACGGCGTTCTCGAGGATCCTTCTTAACGGGGTTCCCAGTTTTGCCCATTTATCATGGAAAGGGGCTTAGGCAAGGAGACCCGTTGTCGCCGCTTCTCTTTGTCCTTGCCATAGACCCACTCCAAAAGATCCTTGAGTTGGCCACTCAACACAACCTTCTTCACAAGATTAGAGGAAGAGGAACCGTTTTCCGCACTTCTTTATATGCGGACGATGCAGCCGTATTCATGCTCCCCTTAAAGGAGGACATCCTAAACCTCTCCGCCATTCTTGACTATTTCGGTGAAGCGACCGGTCTTCATACTAACTTCCAAAAAAGCTCGGTGTAACACCCTACCTTTTAATAAAGGCAAGATACATGTGTATAGTGCTATTCCCGGGATCACTGATAGCACATACATTACAAAATGTAGTAATCATTGCAATAGTATCAAATTACTACATCGTTCATCCAAAGGGTAAAGTAAAACTTTACAAATTGCATAGTCACATGGACTAGCTCAACAATATTCAGAATAAACACAGCGAAAAGTAAATCATCAATGAGCCTTCATCATCTTCATGTGCCACAGGCAGTCATGTTGGAATGTATACTCGACATCCTACCACGTACTTCTCCTCAGAAAATCCTGCACGTTTGAATATGCAGCCCCACGAATGGAGGTCAGTACAATGATGTACTGGCAAATGACACTTATATGGTGGCAGTTTTTAGACATGACTATCTACATGATATTTGGCTGGTGGAGTTTATTTGCATAAAGCCAATTTTATCCTATATTTATTTTAAAACAAAACAATTTTGAATTTTCGAAAAGGTTTTACACCAAAATGGGCACATGGTTAAATCCACCATGCACACCAAGTCAATATGACTCCCAAGTCACCACCATATACTATGGTTAAATCCACCATGTACATAGCTCTGGGGTCACTCGACCAGGATAATCCTCAGGTCACCACCACATACTATGGTTAAATCCACCATGTATGTAGCCCTGGGAAAATCCAGTCATGAGATTGTTTCTAAACAAGTTTTAAACATTCAGAAAAGGTGATGAGATTATTCCGTACATCCTTGTCTAGAGACTCAAGTTGTCCATAGCCGGGGACACGGCTAAGATCTTAGTTTTTAACTCTGCAGAGGTTGTGCACTTTCACCTTACGACCCATTCTACCCAGAGAGAAGAATGAGACGAGACCTTTCAGAAGGAGAGAACAACCATACACGCAAGACTCGTTCCCACCTATAATTCTGCTACCAGCCAATGTCTTGCAACAAATTGAACCCTCGCATCTTACTAAATCAAGACAGAGCTCATAATATCATAAGGCTGCACTGGAAGTACACTAAATACGGAAGACATAGCAATCTCTTTGTTCCTGGGTAGCAAACAACAAGTGTACTAACCCACGGATCACCCACCACATACCATGGTTAAATCCGCCGGGTATGTAGCCCCGAGTAGCCACTCAACATAAACCAAGCCACACCAATTCCACCCAGGTGTTTCATTAAGGTTATTAATTTTCAAAATTTTAAACACTCACAACCAAGTAATGAAACAGCATTGGCATTTGATGTTGCAAAGGAAAATAAAACATCCTAGCAGGGGTTTAAGGATGGCTACACACTACTAGGTTTGCTAAGCATAGCATAAGTACTTTACTTTTGAAAACAAAAACCTATCATGCATACTAGTTGAAAAACACTAATGCATAAATAAAATAGGTAGGATTGAATGCCACTTGCCTTTTTGGTAGTCGAAGCGCGTACACTTCTCTTAATCAAAATACGTGTCTCTCCGTACGAACTATAATATAAAATATAGCACAACATAAACACACCATTCAACAACAATAACATATCAAACAAGACAACAATCGATAATCGCTCTATGGTACTAAGGTGGGGCATGAGGTTTGGCTTGCAAGATATGGCGGTGAGAGTTTGGACGGAAAGTCACATGATTAGAAAGAATTGGATAATCTAAGATATAAATGAAGAATATTTATGTTTTGCAAAAGCATGAAAAGAATTCGGAATGGCTTATGTGAACTGAATCACATAAGTGACAAATAGTGCAACAACAATACTATTGAATAACTGTGACAACAATTACTCAAAAATAGTATAATTTACACATAGGCTTGGGTATGGATTTGTGATATATTGAATTACTCAGTTAACTCATTTGTAAGTTCAATATAAACCAATAAGATTAAGTGGGCATGAGGTTGAATACTCATGATAGGTGTCGACATTTGGTTCGCGGATCCTAATGGATAACAAGGGTTTAACACATGGGATATTTAGTAGGGTTTCTTGACCTCACAGGAGGAAGGTGAAAGTCTAAAATCGGACATGTCACACTTCACTCAAATAACTCAGTTGTTATTTGAATAATATGAACTAGGATAATATCATTTGGACATATGATGATTGTGTCTAAGAGATTTTGATAGATGGGTTTGACTAAAGGATTCACTTTTGCAGAAATGAACCTTGTTTAAAATAATTAAGGAAATGCATCTATAACGAAAATACTCAAATCCTCATGTTTGAATTTGAATAGTCGGAAAGGGTTGAACTAAGTTTGGTGTTTGTGTAAGTGGACAGAGGGCATCAATATGATCCATTCGCAAAAAGAATCACTTGATTTGGGTTTATAGAAGTTGAGTTGTCAAAATACTCAAATTCATATATTCAAATTTGAATATTTGAACATTACTCGAAAGTCAGATTTAAAATCACATTTGTCTTCTAAACATTTTTATGAGTCCAGTGGTATACTATTTACCAATTTTTGATGCGTAATTATTTTTCTATAATTTTTACAAGATTAAACATGTCACGGTTAAAGTTTGATGTTGTACGAAAAGTTGCGAGAAAAAGTTTCTCGGATGGGAAAACTTTCTACATGAAAGTTGTAGAGGATTAAATTACAAATCCAAAGAAAAAAGAATTAATTTAATCGGAGTTATGAAACTCACGCTATGAATTTTACAATTTGCGGATTAGTTTTGAGCTGGCTCATGCGATCGATCGATCAGACTATGGTTGAACCGGTTCAGTTAACTGGCCTATTATAAATCATCTGATTATGATCTAACGGCCTACAATATCACTGCCTGATGTAATCTGAACTGAACAAAAATAACATGCAAGAACGAGGGCATTTGGTGGCTTACAGTGTGCGGGACAAAGTTGAAGGACGACAGCGACCAAGCAGGTGTGTACGACGACGTCGATCCGGCGGTCTTGAGGACGCGCAGAGGTGCCGTGGGGGTGCAGATCGCAAAGGGGAAAATCGTGTGCACGTCCTACAGCAACCGTTATGGCGGTGTCCGAGGACGTTGACTATGGCACTGCTGTTGCGGGTGGCACGCACACGGCATATGCTGCAGCGGCAGTCTTCGACGCCCTGTATGGCATGGGTTTGGCAATGGTGCAGCCAACTTCATAGAAATGATATACCACCATGTCCTGGAGGTAGGTGACGGTAAGGGAAGTCCACGAATAAAAGGAATTGATCTGAAGATTCACCTACACGACATACCGATCCAATGAATTTCGATGATGTCGTGGCCAACAACATCAATACGAAGTACCACCATGTCCTGGAGGTAGCCCTTGAAGAGTAGCATCTTCTGGTGCGAGGAAACCGCGAGGTGATGACCGAGGGAGACGGGATCTTGCGATGAACTCAAGTTTGTGGTTGGTTTTGGCATGGTTGGTACGGTGTTTACAGAGCTCCTCTCAGAAAAGTTTGAGAATAAAAGTGAAGGAGAAAGGCATTGTACACACATAGGACATCTGGGTTCGCAGTGATATGTGTTGAGGAGGGAGATCGGGAAACGTGTGCCAACCATCGGCATTCGGTTCACGACGTCGGTTTGCAGAACTGAAACGTCTAAATGGGAATTAAGTTCCCTGAACAGGCTCTTCGTGGAATTTCCAATAAATTTCGTGTTGAAGTCGACAAGAAACGGTCGCTAAATTATGGAAGAGAGAGGAGGGGAAATCTAACGTCCATGACAGTAATGGAAGAGCTCGTGTACGTGAAGGAAATCAGGAAGACGATGACCTGGTTGCCTCGATCAAGATGGGCCAAGTAGGAGCGGCCCAAGAAAAAAAATAAGGATTAGAGAAAAAATAAGGAGGAGGGAGGCAGGCCACGGTGGGCTGGTTTTCGCTAGGCCGGCCCTCATAAGTCAGTTTTTGTTTTTGTTTGTCTTTTCTTTATTTCCTGAGTCCTTTTGGAGTACCAAAAATAGTCAGAAAAATGCAAATGAGGTACCGTTGAATTCGTTATGAAAAAAACTTTAATATGAGATCAAATTTGGGATAAAAGAATATAAACTTTATAAAATCAAAATTTAACATACATGTCTATGTGGCTATAGTGCCTTTTTAGGGTTTCATGTTTTCTCAAATACAAATCCATTAAGGATTTGAAAACCTTGAAAACTAAGATATGTTTGATTTTGAAAATACTTTAAAACCAAAAGTCTTTGTAAACACCATTTTGGAATTTACTTGTTAATAACTTTTAAAAGTTTCAATTCTTTGTGAAATTTCAATCAAGTTCAAACAATCAAGTATATAGTTTATTTTTTTATTTTACATTTTGAAATTTAGAAAATTTCGGGATGTGACACTCGGCCATTCCAATACATTGCCATGAAGTCGATCTTGATGATGTTCTTGGGGGATTGCCGGTCATCCGCACGTCCTTTCCTATCAAATACTTGGGGCTCCCTCTTTCGGTTTGGGAACTTAAAAGAGTGGATTTCCAACCTCTAGAGGACAAAATGGCCGGCAAGCTTGTCACTTGGGATGGTAAGAACATCAGTACGGCCGGTAGAGGAGCCCTTATCAAGTCCGTCCTTACCTCCCAAGCTATTTTCCATCTCACTCCTCTTAGACTTCCACCGAGGTGTGTGGCTTCCATGAACAAGATTGAACGAGCTTTTCTTTGGGCCGGAACAAAGGAGATCACCGGAGGAAAATGCAAGTTAAATTGGGAGGCGGTTTGTAGGCCGAAAAGCCTTGGAGGCTTAGGCATCCTCCACATTGACAAATTTGCGAGGGCTCTTCGCTTAAGGTGGCCTTGGTACGAATGGAGGCACCCAACCAAGCTTTGGGTGGGAATGGGCAACCCATATGACGAGGTTGACATGGACCTCTGATACGTCTCCGACGTATCGATAATTTCTTATGTTCTATGCCATATTATTGATGATACCTACATGTTTTATGCACACTTTATGTCATATTCGTGCATTTTCTTGAACTAACCTATTAACAAGATGCCGAAGTGCCACTTCCTGTTTTCTCGCTGTTTTTGGTTTCAGAAATCCTAGTAACGAAATATTCTCGGAATTGAACGAAACGAAAACCCGTGGGCCTATTTTTCCACGGAGCTTCCAGAAGACCGGAGAACATACGAAGTGGGGCCACGAGGTGGCGACACCACAAGGCGGCGCGGCCTAGGGGGCCCGCGCCGCCCTATGGTGTGGCCCCCTCGTCTGGCCCCCGACTCTGCCCTTCCGCCTACTTAAAGCCTCCGTCGCGAAACCCCTGATGCGAAAAACCACGATACGGAAAACCTTACTGAGATCCCGCCGCCATCAACCTTCAACGTGCTTCTTGACTCCTACTGGTTCGATTAAACCTTGGTTTCTTACTGAGGGAAACTTGCCGCTGTGCGCATCACACCTTCCTCTTGGGGTTCCCAACGGACGTGTCAACTACACGCATCAAGCAAATTTCCGGCGCCGTTGCCGGGAGATCAAGACACGCCGCAAGGGGAGTCTCCACTTCTCAATCTCTTTACTTTGTTTTTGTCTTGCTTTATTTTATTTACTACTTTGTTTGCTGCATTATATCAAAACACAAAAAAATTAGTTGCTAGCTTTACTTTATTTGCTGTCTTGCACTCTATATCGAAAACACAAAAAAAATTAGTTTACTTGCATTTACTTTATCTAGTTTGCTTTATTTACTACTGCTAAAATGGACAACCCTGAAAATACTAAGTTGTGTGACTTCACTAGCACAAATAACAATGATTTCC
>NC_061510.1:230663131-230774265 GCF_022539505.1 Lolium rigidum | reverse complement strand
CCATCATTCATTACAAAACCATAATGTCTTACAACTTGGAATCACATGATCCATATTACACGAATAGTTGATCTATTGATCAACGAACAAACACAAGTTCATTGCGGAAGCGTAAGATACAAGGACTCTCTAGTCCACAGGCCAACGCTTGACGTTAGAAGCTCCTAGTTGTGGTAGACGTCCCGCTGGTCGTCATCCTCGCATCGCTGCTCGGCTTCATAGTCTCGGCCATTTGAATAGCCAGTGGACAAAGCCGTGAGTACTTTTAAGTACTCGCAATCTAATACTAATGTAAGTACTAAACTTGCTATTGAAGTGTTCTAAGCTCTAAGGTTATTTGCATAAAGCCAATTTTATTTGATAAACCTTTTTGTAAACAACTCCTCATGTGCTAACTAACTCAAGTGGGAACATTAGTGTCATTCCCACAACTCAATTGTGATTCAAACCCAAGTCACCATTCAAGTTCAAAAAGATGTAAATTCTGATGACGGAAACAAGTATGGCCTTTCCAATCGTCCATGACCGCGGACGCGGCTATTCGAATAGGTTTACACTCGCAGAGGTTGCACACTTGTGCCACAACATTTGATTACATCCGTCGTGAATAAAACCCCGAATAATCGTAACTCAGCACGCGGATCATCAACCATAACCTTTCACTTACATATCCTAGTATAGGCACCTCTCCCCATGAGCTTGGCCTCCCGGTGGAAACCAACCGTTAACCCGGGAACCGCACGTGGCTTGGGCCGGACATTCACCTCGTTACACGTCATTTCTCATCGTTTCTTTTGTTGTAGAGGCAGCCTTCAGCCTAACCCCGATGACGCTTGTTTAGAGGGAACCCATACTAAGATACATAAATTTCCAGCTAAGCCTTACCCATAATCAGGTATTGTGGGGGTACTCAAAAATTGGAATGGTATCACATCCAACTCAATCATCAGTTTTTAGCCAAAATCACCAAGTCAAATTCATGTCATATTCACCTTCAAAATCTTTCAATGGAAATGACTCATCATTCCAAGGTTTTCACCATCATCATTTCATAACACATGTTCCCATCTAGAGTAGTCATTTTTAGTATTTAGCACTAGCCACTATGTATGAGGGGTGCTAAGTATTTGCTTTGCTCCTAGGCTAAGTTTGATACTCTTGTACTAACTCAAAACTAACCCAAGAAATCATAATTCAAAAAGTACTTTGATAAAACAAAAGTAAATAAAGCTTGTAAAGTAAAACTGGGAATTAGGATCATAAGCATAAAGTAAATGGGGTAATGCCTTGCTCATGGTGAGCTTGCACTTTGCAAGAGTATTATCTTGCCTTGGTTGGGAAACCGGTCAAAGTGGTCTTCTTCTCCTTGGAAGTAGACCTCCTCCTCCTCCCGGTACTCCTCGGCACTAGCGTCTAAAATACGAATACGGGGTACACAATCATCACACCAAACTTATCTAGTTAAACTAAGCACAAACATGGTTCACACACTTAAACTAGCATCACACATTACTATTAGGTGGGTGGATGTGTTTTTCTTATTATTTAAGAAAAATAATTTCCTCTCATACTAACCTTAAGGTTACTTTGAATTACTTAGAGAAGTAATTTCCTCTTATTATCTTATTAAGATTTAATTTCTCTTATGCATAATATGTGACCTAGGCTGACCCAAGTCAACCTCTCTTCACACTTATCATTTGGAGAAAATGATTTAAATGAGGTGAGCACCTCATACCATTTAATTCTAGCATATCAAAGATTTAATATCACCAACAAATCCTATGGGACCTAACTAACCAGAGTCTCCACTTCATTTGGACTTGGTGGTGACAAGATTTAAATGAGAGAAACTCTCTCATGATATTTCTTAATAGTTTTGGACAATATCTTTTACTAGAAAATAGCCATAAAGTCATTTAAATCAACTAAACCATGATCATTCAAAGTAAGCATGGCATATTTTTGTAGAAACAATTAGTATAAGTGAAATGTGAATTATTGGAGGTGGAATTAACTGAAAAGCATTTATGGTTGATTTTTAAGAATTATTATAAGACAGAAAAGTCCCTGCCTTGTTTATTTTGTCATTTTAATTCTACAAAAGATCTAGGGTTCTATCCAGTGGCATTGTGTAGATAAAATCCTAAGGTTTCCAAATATATAAAGTTTGTAAAATTTGGCCCAGTAGATTTGTCCCTATTGAATTTCAAAGTTTGCACCAGATTGCATTATTTCCCTATTTTCCAAAATTGAATTCAAAACGGTGGGCTTACGCGGGAAAAGAACTTGGGCTGCAGAGAGAAAAAGAGATTGGGCCGGCCCAAGCACTGCGTCTAGCGCAGCGGGCCGTCTGACGGTAGGTCCCACGCGTCGCCGGGTCATAAAGACCGAAGCGTGCACGCGCGGGCCTGCGCCGTAGGATTAGGCGAGGATCGGACGGTTGGGGAGCGTCGTCGTCGACGTGCGAGACGGGAACTCACCGCGACGGCGGTAGGGGGTCGGCGAGCTCGTCGGAGCTCCGGCGGTCGATGGCGATGGTGCGCAGCGACGTTGGAGTAGATGAGGAAGCGCCCGGAAGCGGGCCGTCGGGTCCCGCGGTGGCCTCCTCGCTCCGGCGGGCTCCGTGTACCGGCGGCGGCGGCGAGCTTGCGATTGGAGGGCCTCCGGCGAGTAATTGGTGGAATTGAGAGGTCGGGGAGAGCTGTGAGGAGGTGGGGGAAGAAGTTGGCGTGCTCAATTTGGGGCGCGGAGTGCTCCTTTTATAGCAATGGAGGTGGCCGTGGGTGCCGAGGGAGGAGCGCCGACCGGCGTCGTCGTTCCAAGGGCGCCAAGGGGCAAGGGATGGGCGCGTACGATGGCTGGCGTCCTGGCGAAGCTGACGCGCGTGATGGCGGTGAAGACGAGGGTCTACAGCGGCGGTGAGCTTGACGGGAGCTTGCAGGCCCGTGGCGCGTCGCGTCGACGATGACGATGGCCACGGCGTTCCTGCGGTCAAACGACGATGTCTCGCGGGTCTCCCGGTGTCCCGGCGCGTCTACTGGCGAGCGGAGCAGGTGAGTGGTGGCGAGGTGCGTCGGGGCGACGTCAGTCCTGGCGCGTCCAGGGCGCTCGCCGTGCGCGCACTGGCGCGTGCATGGGCGTTCCTGGGCGTGTCTGGGCGTGGCTGTTCTGGCGCGTGCAGACTCGGTCTTGGTCAAGGGGGTGCACGGGCGTGTCCAGAGAGGTGAGAGGAAGAGAAGGGACATGGCGGTGAGGCATGTTGGAACTGACCAGGTGAGGAGATGGCATGAGAGAGGCATGACATGCCACGGCATGGCATGTCTTTGTCCAATGGAGCGTCTCCAGGGCTTGGCAAGTGGGTGAGAGGATGCAGGGAGGTGAGAGGGCTCTCCAGAAGTGCATAGAGGACAAGGTTGGACCAAGTCCAAGGTAGAAAATGAGGTATGGGCTCAGATATTTACCCTGCCTGCAATGTGTTCGACAGAATGCCCGCAAGAAAATTATTTTCGAATTTTGAAATTCTTTTTGGTGGGTTGAAATCATATATTAAGTGGAGCATTTTGGTGTTGGTGGTGGTCAAAATGGATTTGATATGCAAAATCACATTTTGCATATGATCTTAAATCTGTGAGAAAGTTCCAACTTTGCTTGCTTGCCATTTGAAATTGGTGAAGATTTTGGGGTGATGGTTTTGGGCAAAGTTGTAGTGCTTGATGTTGTCTTGGATGAGGTGAAAAGAGTTGACAAAGTTTAGAAGTGGAAAGAGGAAAGCCAGGGGCTCAAAGTGGCCATCAGGTTAAAAATGACACAAGTGACCATATTGCAATCTAATCAATATCTATTTTAGTTCTATTCTTGAATTGTATCACATGAGACCAAAGATCATCATGAGACCAAACAAGATATGAACTTGGTTCTATTCTTGAAGTGTATCACATGAGATCAAAGATCATCATGAGACCAAACAAGATATGAACTTGGTTCTATTCTTGAAGTGTATCACATGAGATCAAAGATCATCATGAGACCAAACAAGATATGAACTTTGGATTGTGTAGGGATTTGAACCTAGAAAATATATGTGTTGTATGGAGCAACAATCACCATGGGAGCACCATAGGAGCAGGAGAATATGATCCTTCTCTTTTTATTACCTTTGCGTGAAGACGTAGGAGCGCCGGCGTGTTCCTTCGGCAGCGTCGGCGACGATCGGCCGACAATACGTACAACGAGCGGCCGGCAGCGAATATGTGCGAGTATAGCCTAGCAGCGGGCGCAAGCGTGGGCGAGCAGCGATGGACTGATTTTGTGCTTGATGATGAATGATTAGCGAATGGTCATTAGCCCCAGCGATGGACTGGGGTGGTCTTTATATAGGCGATTGGCTGAGTGCCGCCGTAAGAAAATCGTGGGAACGTGCCCACGTTCTCTCGATCGTGCAGGTCCAGGAAACTTGGCCGAGCGGGTATCGTGGCCGAGTAGATCTTTGTGCGGTCAGCCTTTTGCTATGTATTCTCTAGTGGGCTTTGGTAATTTAATAACCCAGCTAGTTAGCCGGATAAGCTCAACGCATTGTCTTGCTTGTGGACATGGGCTGGGTATTATTATATGTTAATTAAGGTACGGTGCCGCAAAATCCATGTAACCTAGAGTTGCACGTAGGGTCACTTCTTTTCGGCTTCTCCGTTGGCTTCTGGAAGAAGCTTCTCCCCACCACCTTCTCCTAGAAGCTCGAATCCAAAATTTGTTTTGGCTTATAATCTAGTTTGATCTAAACTCGAGTATAAGCCAGAACAAATTTGGCATCAGAGCTTCTGGAAGAAGTAGGTAGGAAGAAGCTTCCCCCATAAGCCATCGTAGAAGCCGAAAAGAAGTGGCCTGTAGTTGGTTTGGTCGTGCCTCAGTAGCATGTAAACTAGCTAGATTGTAAACTGTCAATTCACGTTGCTAGCATAGCTCAACTTCTACACATGTTGTGAATTTCTCTTTGGTGAAATCTTTCTATGATATATTTAATATGATGTGCTCGTATTTCATAGGGTTGCCGCGGTGATACCGATGTAATTTTAATCTCGCGATCGATTATTTATTGTCACCGCGACTTTGCTTATTTTAGTCAATATTAGACTATCGTAGTTGGCGCAATGTCCAAAAGACAAATATGTTTTATTTTATTTGTAAGGAAACTCTTATTTTTTTATTTAATTATGTCTATATATAATCGAGACAAAATTGGTGTCAACAGTTAGCGCAGTATTTTTTCAGGTAAGTTGCTTTCAATTTTTTGTGGTGACAAACTGCAATCTGTTGGTTCCACTTTTAAATCAGAAGATAATATCGCTAATGCTAATATTTTTTAATAAATAATTTATACTATGTTTGAGATCTATTTCTTAATCTTCTCATAGTAGAACAAATGCTGATGTTAGCCTTCTAAAATATTTGAGATCTATTTTTATGTGGTTATGTATGTATGATCCAGTCACTTTTGAACTGTATATCCATTCGTTCTAGTAAAATTATTTATTTGTATGCTATATTTAGTATTATTTTGAGAACGCTATTTGAAATATACCATACTATAGCACGATATAGCGTCCATAACGTTTGAAGAGGATGCCGCTATTTTATTTAGCACACTATTTAAAACCTTCATCTATACAGGAAGATAAATCGAAATCAGCGACAACTAACATAAAATAGAGGGAGTAGGAAAATGAAAGAACCTACAGAAATGAGAATCAACCTAAGGTTGGGTGGTTAAGAGGATGGTTGTACTACCAATTCACCAGAGTTTAAATCTTAGGTTTGATATTTGTGTGTCTCGTAAGACTTAATATTCTTTCAGTGGGAAGCGACGTTCCCGTGGACAACGATGCATATGTGGTGACTTCGTCAATTTCAAGATACAATCCGTTGGCTCAGTCCTGAGATGCTCATAGGAGTAAGTTGTGCGTGTGTGTATTCATAGGGGTGAGTGTACGCGCGTGTTTGTAAGCGTCTTCATTCATACTGTATTTAAAAAAAAACTACACAAACATGCCCTAAGCCGGCTTGAGGGGTGCACAAACTGCATTCCGATGCAATTTTGTTAAACACGTATGGACCAGATGCGCGCTTTTTTTCTGTGTCTAAATGCAGAAGCGGTCGTGAAGCCATCGCCCCAGTCCGGCGCATGAGAGGTATCTTACGAACCCTCGATCAGCATGTCCATTTGAGAATGACTATGGGAATTTGTTGGTACTGCGTTAAATGATCCGCCACGTGACAAGTACTCCTATCTCCGGAATCATATCGTTAATGAAATGAAGGATCGGTTTCGGCTTCTGCGAGGCTTTGTAGTGTCTAACAAACAATCTAGTAGCGCACAAGCTAGCTAAGTTAGGCCGCAGTGATTTGTGTGGGCTTGTGTTGCTTGGGTTCAGCTCCTCCCTGCCTGGAAGACCTGATCAAGCACCATCAATCTAAACACTGTTCACAAGCAAAAGTTAATTTTTTTTGCATTGTGCTTTACTATGAATTCCGTATATAAATTGGGATAATGTGCAACTCACAACGCTCAACTATTGTTTTGAAAGTTTCCTCATTATTTTTTTGCTACACGTGGAAGCATGGAACAAACTACTGCCTGATTTCATGTGACAAGAAGGTTTCCTAATTTACCTTACTTGGTTTCATAGCATCTTTTTTTTTTTTTTTTGCGAAACACAGTACAATCAAAGACGCTCATACATACGCGCACACACTCACCCCTATGAACGCACACACGCACACCCTACCCCTATGAGCACCTCCAAGAGACTGCGTTGAAGAACTGATCCGGCGGGTCTTGAGATTGACGAAGTCACCACAGGCGCCTCGCTGTCGACGGGAACGTCGCCTCCCACTGAAGAATATTCCGCCTTTATGAGACACCAAAGTGTCAAATCTGGGATTTGAACTCTGGTGGGCTGGGGGTGCCACTGCCCTCCTAACCATCCAACCACAGGTTGGTTTCATAGCATCTCATAGGTGCTACAAGCCAAGTTTTGGATGTGAACTGGACTGCAAATTCCACACTTGAACCATAGCTGCTTTGCAGTAAGCGTGTGCTTCCATCCCTATGTTCTAATAGCGACCTATTACTTTGCATTTCATCTCCTACTCGCGTAAGATTGCAAAAATTCGTTGGTCTGACATTTTCGTAAGCATGGAATGCCTTCGAAGATTTATGGTATTTCCTTCCTCAGAAAGTAAAATAATAAAAATTTAATTTTAATGTTTGAATGGGAAGTTTTGGGAGCAATAGTAGGTAGGTGTCTCAATAAAGTTTAGGCATACTATATATTAACCTCCTCCACCATCATTGCCAACTCGATGCAGTTCGCCGGGAGCCCACCGCTTGTCTCCCTTAGGCTGCCCCATGCGGACGTGGCCTATTGAAGGGAAGGCGGCGCGGGGACGGATCGACGCCGAGGGACGCGCGGAGAAGGAGACCGCGATTCACCACATAACCAGCTCGAACCCCGCCGCCGATTCACCACAGGGCCCCAAGCTCGAACCCTGCAACCCCTACCGCCGCCTCCCCGCTCGATGCGGGTGCGGGTCTACGCCTCGGCCAAAAATGAATCGTGCGGGAGCCTGCCGCCGATTCACCGCCACCACGCCATCAGCTTAAACCCCGCCGCCGATTCACCCACCAGGAGAACCGCCCCGCGGCTTCCACGCAGTCTGCTCACCTCCGACGAGGCTGATTTATTGGGGAGACCAACGAGGGTTGAGAGAAACTGGACTCGACGAAGAGAGAAGATGGGTTTGGAACTGAAACTGACTAAATGCGGGGCTAGCCCACACGGGGACGCACGCACCGTCCAATCGCTGAGAGGCCAGAGAATGCAACAGCCTTAACTTGTTTGGTTAATAGGAATGGATTCCGTAAGAAAGGCTTTACATTTATTGGTGTAAGCTGCAAAACTAGCTCGAGACAAAAGGGAAAAAATTAGAAGAAAATGAATCTATTTTCTTTTTATATAATTCCCTGCAACCTTTTCCTTTACAAAATTTCCCAAGTCGGTGGGGGGAGGGGGACGGGCAATGGCCCCCTTTGACTTGAATGTACCTCCGCCACTCGTAAGTATCGTGGAACGAACTTATGGTCATATGATACCATACAACACCAGCAGATGGTGGTTGAAGCTGAATACTTGTGTTAAGTTTTTCATACCAGGGTGTTGCACCACTAGGTGCCTCGTGTGTTGCACTACGGAGCTGTGGAAGATGCGTCACATGCATAAAGGAAAAAAATAATTATTACTACCCCGTCCCGGGTTATAGGGCTTGCGAGTATTCCTAAATCGTAAATTTGATGAAAATAATATAAGATATGTATTGTAAAATATATATTATTAGAAATTTTAGATGTTCTACTTTCTAATAATATAATTTTTATATTGTACAATTAATACTATGTTGTTCAAATTGAACCTAGGAATACGTGCAAGACATGTGAACTGGGATGGATAAGTAACTAGAATTAGCCATGTTGTATAATAAATTAATGGTTGCATGCTTGAGAAGAAATATTTAGATTGTAAAGTAATAGAAATGGCTGCATTGATTTTCTAGAATTATAAAGACTGTCTATTTTGATGTTTTGTAAATCACTATATATTTTCATCTCTCTTATTGTAATGCTCTCTTAACAGATAAATATGATTTTGCCGCTCAGACAAGCCCTTGGAACTTAAAATATCAGTGGTTTAAAGGAGAGCTGATTACACATGTAACCCCTTTCCTATAACTTGCAAATCGACAAAAGCCTCCGCGCGCTCCACATGGTTTCGGGGCGACGTGGCCAGGCCATTTGTCGCGGGTGCAGGCGCGCCCGCGACAAAAGGCTCCCACGGAAGCCCTGTTTTCCACTAGTGGTAGTTTTTGGAGAAAAAAACCCCTAACATTTTTATCTGACACATTTAACCTTGATGTTGCAGCTTTACATGTGGGTCCTACCTGTCAGTGAACGACGAAACAAATAAAATTATTCGGGCACAAGAGTGTTCAATATCACGACCTGAAGATGAATGTAACCATTATAGCCAGTAAACCAGGCAAAGAGTTGTGTTAAACTTGGGGACCTTTGTTTATTTCATCCGAGACTGTTAGAAAGAAAAATGAAACGGGAAAAACAAAATTTATTTGTTGGGATAAGGGTACGAGCTACTGGTGGCGCTAACATGCAACTGCCACCTAACTTCATAATTATTTTTAGTCTAACTTGTGGAAGTACTTTTCTTATACACACTCTCTTTGTTAAAATTTATTGGAAAGGCTCCAAATAACAAATCAATTTCCAGTTTACAAACACTAAGCCCAAGCTCTTTAACGTATATAAGGAACCAGAGCAAATGAGGTTTAGAATAACATTGAAGTATGTATTTAGCATTCTTAAAATAATATCCATTATGCACAATAAAATATCCTTATATTTTTTATAAGAATTTTTTTACATCACCGCCGCCTCTAGTTTATAAACATGCAACACTTGTAGTTGGCATCCCTTGAATATATTTTCTTTTTTTATCTAATTCCCTGCAACCTTTTCCTTTACAAAATTTCCCAAGTCGGTGGGGGGAGGGGGGGGGGGGGGCAGTGGCCCCCTCTGACTTGCATGTACCTCTGCCACTCGTAAGTATTGTGGAACGAACTTATGGTCATATGATACCATACAAGACCAGCACATGGTGGTTGAAGCTGAATACTTGTGTTAAGTTTTGCATCCCAGGGTGCTGCACCAGCAGGTGCCTCGTGTGTTGCACTACGGCGCCGTGGAAGATGAGTGACATGCATAAAGTTAAAAAAGATAATATTATGTTGTTCATAACCTAGGAATACGTGCAAGTCATGTGAACTAGGACGGATGAAGTAACTAGATTTAGCCATGTTGTATAATAAATGAATGGTTGCATGCTTGAGAAGAAATATTTAGATTGTAAAGTAAAAGAAATGGCTGCCATAATTTTCTAGAATTATAAAGACTTTCTATTTTGATGTTTTGTAAATCACTATATATTGTGATCTCTCTTATTGTAATGCTCTCGTAACAGATAAATATGATTTTTCCACGCAGACAAGCCCTTGGATCTTAAAATATATGTGGTTTAAAGGAGAGCTGATTACACATGTAACCACTTTCCTATAACTT
The DNA here is from genome assembly GCF_022539505.1 of Lolium rigidum. Taxonomy (NCBI): domain Eukaryota; kingdom Viridiplantae; phylum Streptophyta; class Magnoliopsida; order Poales; family Poaceae; genus Lolium; species Lolium rigidum. Next base: position 230,764,082 of record NC_061510.1, on the reverse strand, counting down.
GCAAATCATGTGAAGATTTGGTATTGTACTTTTTGCAGAAAGACTCCTAACAATTTTGTTCTGGCACATTTAACCTTGATGTTGCAGCTTCACATGTGGGTCCTACCTATCAGTGAACGATGAAAAAAATAAAATTATTCGGGCACAGGAGTGTTCAATCTCGCGACCTGAAGATGAATGTAACCGTTGTAGCCAGTAAACCAGGCAAAATTTGTGTTGAACTTGGGGATGTTTGTTTATTTCATCCGAGACTGTTATAAAGAAAAATGCAACGGAAAAAACAAAATTTATTTGTTGGGATAAGGGGTTGAGCTACTGGTGGCACTAACATGCCACTGCCACCTAACTACACAATTATTTTTAGTCTAACTTGTGGAAGTACTTTTCTTATACAAACTCTCTTTTTTAAAAATTTATAGGAAAGGCTCCAAATAACAAATCAATTTGCACTTTCCAAACACTAAGCACAAGCTCTTTAGCGTATATAAGTAACCAGAGCAAATGAGGTTTAGAATACACATTGAAGTATGTCTTTTGCATTTTTAAAATAATATCCATCCTGCACAACAAAATATCGTTATCTTTTTAAAAATAATACTTTTACATCACCACCGCCTTTAGTTTATAAACATGCAACACTTGTAGTCGACATCCCTTGAATTAAATACTCTAAATGTGAATAAGAAATAGAAGTGTAGCAATTACATATACTATATATAGGTAAATTAATAGGGGCACCATGGTGCCCAGGCTCCCAGGTCGCCCACCGTTTGATTGATCCAAGTGAGATGACATGATTCCGGGTATATTTCACGTCCAAATTCGTTAGAGAACCAGATAACCCGTTATTTTGCTCTAGCCGGATTTCCATTTTTAATTTGCATGGCAGCAGGTTTCCAATTTTTATTTGCATATGTAATCACCCCGTGACACCTTGAATCAATCTAATAATCTCTTACCAAAAAATGCATGCCTCTTTAATGTATTTTCAATCAACCGTGATTTATGTGTCCATAATTTCTTTTTGTGGTCTCTTTTTTTCAACTCATACCTGAACTCAATACGGAAAAAGATAAATGTGGCACTTGAAGCTAGGCTTCATATAACATTATACTCCCTCCGTTCACCTTTACCCTTTGTTCTTTCTTTTTCAGTTGTGAAGCTGGCAGTCGGGTATAAGCGCTAGCACTTGCTTGTGATATTTTCCTTCCAGCAGTGGCGATTTGCACAAAAATAACCTAAAAGTGGAAGAAAAGCACAGACTGACCCTCCAGCGAAACTATTTTACTCATCTAACCCTTTTGTGTGGCGTCGCTCTCATGGGCGCCACACATGCCCATGTGGCGCCCCTTCTGCCGGCGCCGCAAACCCATCCGACGTAGCTCGTCGACGCTGAGCTGGCTAGCCGATCCGACGTGGCAGACCGTGTGGCGCCGCTCCTGCCGGCGCCACACATTGAAAGTGTGGTGCCCGTGGCAAGGGCGCCACACATCCACTTAAGTTTGGGCCGCGCGCGCGCCCCCAGCCCGACCCTTTCTTCTTTCTTTCTCTTCTTCGCTCTTCAAGAACAGAGGCGGTCGGCTCTCTCTCTCCTCCCCTCTCCCCCCACCAAATCCACCACCAAATCTTCAGATCTGTCCGTGGAGATCGTTCCCAACTCGTTCCTTGAGGTAATCCCCTCCGTTCCCCTTCTTTTCATCCATTTATTTTGTGTATTTGGTTGAATGTACATGTGAAACCCTAGATGTGGATTTGGTTGATTTGAGGGTGGAGATGGATTTGGTTGGATGTTAGGGTTGTTGAAGTAGGAGAAATGGTAGTGTGCTAGTTTGTATGGGTAGATTATGTTGATTTTGGTAACTAATGAACACATGTGTGTATGTGTTGTTCCCATTATGCTAGGGGGATGGAAAGAATTGTTCATGTTCATCATGTGGACAAGGATGCTTATTTGAAGGGAAACATAGAGCCGGACCCGGAAGAGGTTGACTTGGTGTTTGACCTTAGCCCTAGCTTTACGGAGGTGGTAGCACAAGTTAGGGTTGAGTTGAATTGGAATGAGCCAAATGATGGTGTTGAGCTAGAGGGAAGGCATAATGTGGGGTTTGGAATGCACACCCGTTGGAAGACAATGCGTATCAACTCCGAGCAACGTTGGTCCGTTTACAAAGAGACGATGGCCGGGTCACAAGAGAAGGCTTTGGAGTTGTTTGCAACCAAGACGGTTGATGCTCGTATCGAGCTTGACCTTAACCGGCCCTCCTCCCCCGTTCGAGAGAGGAGTCCACCACCCATGAGCCAAGAAGAAGCCACCCAATCTCCCATTGTCCAATCTCCCATTGCCCAACAACCTCCGTTGGATAATGAGTATGACGAGCATGACGATGGTGATGATTGTTTCGAGATGAATGGAAACAATGTCGGTGATTTGGATAAATATTGGAAGCAAGAGGAGATGGACCACTCCATTCCTTATTCCCGATGCTATGCGTCGGACTCGGATGATGATGGACCCGAAGAGGAGGTTGACGAGGATGGCTTGACGGCTAAGGAAGCCGAAAGAGCCGAGATCTTCAAGAAGGTAACCGGACGGGATATCCGGGTACCATTGTTCCGTGATGTTAGTCTTGCGGATGGAGCCGTGGTTGATGGTGGCAAAAGTTTACTTCTTGGAGCTAGGCCAATATCCAAGAGAGATGTGGAAGCTAGGACGTCTATGATCTCTAAAGGGCTCACGTTTGATACCTTCTTGGAATTGAAGATATGGTTGAAGGAGTTCTCCATTAAGCATCATCGCCCTTACATTGTTGTTCACTCGGACTTGAAGACGCGGTACATGCTAAAATGTGTGGATAAAAGGTGCCCATGGGTTGTCCGTGCAAGACCTTTCAAAAAAGGGCCCTCTTGGCACATAACAAGCTGTGTAGCCACTCACATGTGCCGGGGGCCGAAGCTTGATGGCAAGGATGCGCAGCCGGACCACCGTCAACTCACATCCGAGTTCATTGCGTACAAGCTCTCGGCGGAGATATCATCACTTCCTATCATGAGCATTAGGTCCGTGCAAGATACGGTCAAATCCCGATTTGCCTACGACGTCAAGTACGGGAAGGCATGGAAGGCCAAACAAGCCGCATTCAAGATGTTGTACGGTGATTGGGAGGAAGCATACAACCGAGTCCCTAGGTTGTTGTTAGCGATGGCCGCAACTAACCCGGGCATGGTGCATGTGGTCGAGCCTTCCGCAACCAAAATGACATTGCATGATGGTAAAAGAGTGAGGGTATTTCACCGTGCATTTTGGTCATTCCAGCAATGCACGAGGGCATTCGAACATTGTAGGCCCGTCATAGCCGTGGATGGTACCTTCTTGACCGGGCAAGTACAAGGGCACACTATTGGTGGCAATAGCAAATGATGCGAGCAACCGTTTAGTACCACTGGCTTTTGCATTGGTAGAGATTGAGAACAATGATAACTGGGAATGGTTTTTCCACATATTGAGGACGAGGGTCAAACCACCCTCAAAGGAAGTGTGTGTCATCTCCGATCGTCATCAAGGAATTCTCAATGCGGTGGAGCTTGCAATCCCCGGGCATGCTCCCTTGCATCACCGATGGTGCATGAGGCATTTTTGTGCAAACTTCTACCGGGCATGCAAGAGCAAAGAGTTGTCCGACCTTCTTCAAGATTGTTGCCTCGCTTATTCGGAGCGCCGCTTCGCAAACCTATACAACGGCTTGCTGAAGCACAAAGACCTCAACGCGGGTGGTCAAGAGTTTCTTCATAGACACCTCGTATTTAACTCAAAGTGGGCAAGAGCTTATGATGAGGATGGGAGGAGATATGGCCAAATGACAAGCAACATGGCCGAGTGCTTCAACAATGTGTTGAAGGGTGTCCGTGCATTGCCCGTGACGGCAATCATTCAATACACATTCGAGAGGTTGAATGTCTATTTCCATAACTACACCGATGAAACGGAGAAGGAAATTGCTTTGAATTGCGAGTTCCCAAAGAAGGTTCAAGAGTTCATGGATTTTCAGGCGAGGAAGGCCGACTCCCAAACGGCTACATGTTATGACAATGTTGACTGGGTTTACCAAGTGAATGAGCCGGGAGGCACCACACAAGGTGGTGTCCAACACGGAGGCCGGGCTTTCCGTGTGTCCCTAAAGACATGTGAATGCACATGTAGGAGGCCCTCTTTGCTTCATTTGGCTTGCTCCCACTTGCTAACAGCGGCACGCACTAGACGTGTCGACTAAAATAACCCGCTCACCGTTCGGGAGTCCGAGTTCTCAATTGAAGCCACAAAGAGGACATGGGCTCCAAGGTTTTGTCCTTACTTGGATCAATCACAATGGCCGGAGTATCATGGTGTGCAAGTTTGGCCAGATCCGGAATGGAAGGTTGTGAAACGTGGAAGAAGAAAGACAAAGAGGTATCACGGAGATATGGATAGATGGGGTCTGATACGTCTCCAACGTATCTATAATTTCTGATGTTCCATGCTTGTTTTATGACAATACCTACATGTTTTGTTCACACTTTATATCGTTTTTTATGCGTTTTCTGGAACTAACCTATTGACGAGATGCCGAAAGGCCAGTTGCTGTTTTCTGCTGTTTTTGGTTTCAGAAATCCTAGTAAAGAAATATTTTCGGAATCGGACGAAATCAAGACCGAAGACCTTATAATTCCCGGAAGCTTCCAGAGCACCGGAGAAGGACGAGAGGGGAGCTAGGGGGGGCCCACCCCACAGGGCGGTGATACGTCTCCGACGTATCGATAATTTCTTATGTTCCATGCCACATTATTGATGATATCTACATGTTTTATGCACACTTTATGTGTCAACACCCGGATTTTTAAGTCCGAATGCCTATTATGTCATACATCGCAATCCCAGGAATATTGTTGTTGCGAGGCATAATAGTTAAGTATCACAGTCATCATTCATTACAAACCATAATGTCTTACAACTTGGAATCACATGATCCATATTACACGAATAGTTGATCTATTGATCAACGAACAAACACAAGTTCATTGCGGAAGCGTAAGATACAAGGACTCTCTAGTCCACGAGGCCAACGCTTGACGTTAGAAGCTCCTAGTTGTGGTAGACGTCCCGCTGGTCGTCATCCTCGTACTCGCTGCTCGGCTTCATAGTCCGGCCATTTGAATAGCCAGGGACAAAGCCGTGAGTACTTTTAAGTACTCGCAATCTAATACTAATGTAAGTACTAAACTTGCTATTGAAGTGTTCTAAGCTCTAAGGTTATTTGCATAAAGCCAATTTTATTTGATAAACCTTTTTGTAAACAACTCCTCATGTGCTAACTAACTCAAGTGGGAACATTAGTGTCATTCCCACAACTCAATTGTGATTCAAACCCAAGTCACCCTTCAAGTTCAAAAAGATGTAACTTCTGATGACGGAAACAGTATGGCCTTTCCAACTGTCCATGACCGCGGACGCGGCTATTCGAATAGGTTTACACTCTGCAGAGGTTGCACACTTGTGCCACAACATTTGATTACATCCGTCAGGAATAAAACCCCGAATAATCGTAACTCAGTACGCGGATCATCAACCATAACCTTTCACTTACATATCCTAGTATAGGCACCTCTCCCCATGAGCTTGGCCTCCCGGTGAAAACCAACCGTTAACCCGGGAACCGCACAGGGCTTGGGCCGGACATTCACCTCGTTACACGTCATTTCTCATCGTTTCTTTTGTTGTAGAGGCAGCCTTCAGCCTAACCCCGATGACGCTTGTTTAGAGGGAACCCATACTAAGATACATAAATTTCCAGCTAAGCCTTACCCATAATCAGGTATTGTGGGGGTACTCAAAAATTGGAATGGTATCACATCCAACTCAATCATCGGCTTTTAGCCAAAATCACCAAGTCAAATTCATGTCATATTCACCTTCAAAATCTTTCAATGGAAATGACTCATCATTCCAAGGTTTTCACCATCATCATTTCATAACACATGTTCCCATCTAGAGTAGTCATTTTTAGTATTTAGCACTAGCCACTATGTATGAGGGGTGCTAAGTATTTGCTTTGCTCCTAGGCTAAGTTTGATACTCTTGTACTAACTCAAAACTAACCCAGTAAATCATAATTCAAAAAGTACTTTGATAAAACAAAAGTAAATAAAGCTTGTAAAGTAAAACTGGGAATTAGGATCATAAGCATAAAGTAAATGGGGTAATGCCTTGCTCATGGTGAGCTTGCACTTTGCAAGAGTATTATCTTGCCTTGGTTGGGAAACTGGTCAAAGTGGTCTTCTTCTCCTTGGAAGTAGACCTCCTCCTCCTCCCGGTACTCCTCGGTACTAGCGTCTAAAATACGAATACGGGGTACACAATCATCACACCAAACTTATCTAGTTAAACTAAGCACAAACATGGTTCACACACTTAAACTAGCATCACACATTACTATTAGGTGGGTGGATGTGTTTTTCTTATTATTTAAGAAAAATAATTTCCTCTCATACTAACCTTAAGGTTACTTTGAATTACTTAGAGAAGTAATTTCCTCTTATTATCTTATTAAGATTTAATTTCTCTTATGCATAATATGTGACCTAGGTTGACCCAAGTCAACCTCTTCACACTTATCATTTGGAGAAAATGATTTAAATGAGGTGAGCACCTCATACCATTTAATTCTAGCATATCAAAGATTTAATATCACCAACAAATCCTATGGGACCTAACTAACCAGAGTCTCCACTTCATTTGGACTTGGTGGTGACAAGATTTAAATGAGAGAAACTCTCTCATGATATTTCTTAATAGTTTTGGACAATATCTTTTACTAGAAAATAGCCATAAAGTCATTTAAATCAACTAAACCATGATCATTCAAAGTAAGCATGGCATATTTTTGTAGAAACAATTAGTATAAGTGAAATGTGAATTATTGGAGGTGGAATTAACTGAAAAGCATTTATGGTTGATTTTTAAGAATTATTATAAGACAGAAAAAGTCCCTGCCTTGTTTATTTTGTCATTTTAATTCTACAAAAGATCTAGGGTTCTATCCAGTGGCATTGTGTAGATAAAATCCTAAGGTTTCCAAATATATAAAGTTTGTAAAATTTGGCCCAGTAGATTTGTCCCTATTGAATTTCAAAGTTTGCACCAGATTGCATTATTTCCCTATTTTCCAAAATTGAATTCAAAACGGTGGGCTTGCGCGGGAAAAGAACTTGGGCTGCAGAGAGAAAAAGAGATTGGGCCGGCCCAGTACTGCGTCTAGCGCAGCGGGCCGTCTGACGGTAGGTCCCACGCGTCAGCGGGTCATAAAGACCGAAGCGGTACGCGCGGGCCTGCGCCGTAGGATTAGGCGAGGATCGGACGGTTGGGGAGCGTCGTCGTCGACGGCGAGACGGGAACTCACTGCGACGGCGGTAGGGGGTCGGCGAGCTCGTCGGAGCTCCGGCGGTCGATGGCGATGTGCGCAGCGACGTTGGAGTAGATGAGGAAGCGCCTGGAAGCAGCGTCGGGTCCCGCGGTGGCCTCCTGCTCCGGCGGGCTCCGTGTACTGGCGGCGGCGGCGAGCTTGCGATTGGAGGCCTCCGGCGAGTAATTGGTGGAATTGAGAGGTCGGGGAGAGCTGTGAGGAGGTGGGGAAGAAGTTGGCGTGCTCAATTTGGGGCGCGGAGTGCTCCTTTTATAGCAATGGAGGTGGCCGTGGGGTGCTGAGGAGGAGCGCCGACGGCGTCGCCGCTCCAAGGGCGCCAAGGGGCAAGGGATGGGCGCGTACGATGGCTGGCGTCCTGGCGAAGCTGACGCGCGTGATGGCGGTGAAGACGAGGGTCTACAGCGGCGGTGAGCTTGACGGGAGCTTGCAGGCCCGTGGCGCGTCGCGTCGACGATGACGATGGCCACGGCGTTCCTGCGGTCAAACGACGATGTCTGCGGGTCTCCTGGTGTCCTGGCGCGTCTACTGGCGAGCGGGGCAGGTGAGTGGTGGCGAGGTGCGTCGGGGCGACGTCAGTCCTGGCGCGTCCAGGGCGCTCGCCGTGCGCGCACTGGCGCGTGCATGGGCATTCCTGGGCGTGTCTGGGCGTGGCTGTTCTGGCGCGTGCAGGCTCGGTCTTGGTCAAGGGGGTGCACGGGCGTGTCCAGGGAGGTGAGAGGAAGAGAAGGGACATGGCGGTGCAGGCCAGAAGTGACCAGGTGAGGAGATGGCATGAGAGAGGCATGACATGCCACGGCATGGCATGTCTTTGTCCAATGGAGCGTCTCCAGTGGCTTGGCAAGTGGGTGAGAGGATGCAGGGAGGTGAGAGGGCTCTCCGTAAGTGCATAGAGGACAAGGTTGGACCAAGTCCAAGGTAGAAAATGAGGTATGGGCTCGGATATTTACCCCGCCCGCAATGTGTTCGACGGAATGCCCGCAAGAAAATTATTTTCGAATTTTGAAATTCTTTTGGTGGGTTGAAATCATATATTAAGTGGAGCATTTTGGTGTTGGTGGTGGTCAAAATGGATTTGATATGCAAAATCACATTTTGCATATGATCTTAAATCTGTGAGAAAGTTCCAACTTTGCTTGCTTGCCATTTGAAATTGGTGAAGATTTTGGGGTGATGGTTTTGGGCAAAGTTGTAGTGCTTGATGTTGTCTTGGATGAGGTGAAAAGAGTTGACAAAGTTTAGAAGTGGAAAGAGGAAAGCCAGGGGCTCAAAGTGGCCATCAGTGTTAAAAATGACACAAGTGACCATATTGCATGTATGTTGGAATTTGAATTTGATTTTGGTTTTGGTTGAGTTTCTTCACTTCCAAAAGTATTTAAAAGTGTTTAGTAACCATCTTCAACCAATGGGGCAAGCCAAAGTGGTCTAGGTTAAGATTTGCAAAAATGGCATAGGCCTTATGTGAGAGTAAAAAGGATTTTTGGAATTTTTTTATATTTCAGATTTATTTGGCTAGGGGTGATCAAGAGATCATTGCTAGGGTTTTAGAATGAGAGTAACACACATAAACAAGCATCATGGCAATAGCACACTCAAAATAATTAATAAGGTGATCTAATATGCATAGTCCTATATGATGGAAAAAGTTTTTGTTGGCTTCAATTTTTGGGTTCTTGAATTCTCATTCTTGTTCATTTCATTGAAAGTTGGGATGTTACAAACCCTTCCCCTTACAAAAGATCTCGTCCCGAGATCTAGAGAAAACTAGGTACTAAAGAGATCCGGGTATTCCTTCTTCATATCTTCCTCGCGTTCCCAAGTTGCTTCTTCTTCGGTGTGATTACTCCATTGTATCTTCGTGAACTTGATACTTCGGTGCGGGTGGTCCTGAATGCTTCTTCAAGGATGCGAATAGGCACTTCGCGGTAGGTTAGATCCCGGTTGAGATCAATGGCTCGTGGTCGATGTTCTTGAATACTTCGGTCTTTTCCGGTACTTCTAGGCACTTTCTAAGCAGTGAGATGTGAAACACATTGTGTACGGCGGACATCTCTTCCGGCAGTTCCAACTGATATGAGACTTCTCCTCGGCGATCTAGAATCTTGAATGGTCCGACATATCTGGGGGCGAGCTTTCCTTTGAGTTGGAATCTCTGCATTCCTTTGAGGGGTGAGACTTTGAGATACACAAAATCTCCGATCTCGAATGTCATCTCTCGGCGTCTCTTGTCGGCGTAGCTCTTCTGTCTTGATTGGGCGGTCTTGAGGTACTCGCGGATCTTGTGCACCTTCTCTTCGGCTTCGCGGAGAATGTCGGGGCCGAAGACTTGGCTATCTCCGACTTCTGACCAGCTTCGTAGGGGTACGGCATTTCCTTCCGTACAGTGGCTTTCAAAGGGGGCCATCCGTAAGTCGGCTTGGTAACTCGTTGTTGTAGGAGAATTCTGCGTAAGGTAGGCAATCTTCCCATTTGGATCCATACTCTAGCACACAGTGCTCTTAACATATCTTCAAGTATCTGGTTGACTCTCTCGGTCCGTCCGTCGGTCATGCGGGTGGTAGGCGGTGCTGAAATTCAGACGGGTTCCTAGTCCTTCATGCACCTTCTGCCAGAATCTTGAGGTGAATTGTGATCCTCTATCTGACACAATTGACTTGGGGGTTCCGTGCAGGCTGACTATTCTGGATATGTATAACTCAGCTAGTTTTGGGCCTTGGTATGTGGTCTTGACGGGGATGAAATGTGCCACTTTGGTCAACCTATCAATGACTACCCAAATGGAGTCATTTCCTCTGCTAGATTTGGGCAATCCCGTGATAAAATCCATACCGACGTAATCCCATTTCCACTCGTGAATCTGTAAGGGTTGCAACAGTCCTGCGGGTCGTTGATGTTCTCGCTTTGACTCGCCGACGGATATCACACTTGGCGATGTAGCTTCCGATCTCTCGCTTCATTCCGTGCCACCGTAATTGTTCCTTCAGGTCTTGGTACATCTTGGTTCCTCCGGGGTGGATTGAATAAAGGGTGTCATGGGCTTCTTGCGGAATGACTTGTTTCAAGTCAGAGTCCGATGGTACGCAGAGACGTTCTTTGTACCAAAGAACTCCGGCTTCGTCTACGGTAAATCCCGGTGCCTTTCCCGCAGCCTATCTCGACTCTTTATTCCGTCAATGCCGGCATTTCCTTCTCGGGCTTCCTTTATCCGGCTCATCAAAGTGGGTTGGAGCTCAATGCCGGCGAGGAATCCTTCGCTCACTAGCTCTAGTCCGAATTGTTCAAACTCTTGGTACAGGCTTGGTTGCTCTATTGCGATCATGGAGTTTAACCGACACGGCAGCTCGCTCAAGGCATCCGCTACCACATTGGCCTTGCCGGGGTGGTAGTGAATTTCCATGTCGTAATCCTTGATTAATTCAATCCATCTCGCGCTGTCTCATGTTCAGCTCCTTCGGGTGAAAATGTACTTCAGGCTCTTGTGATCCGAATATATCTCGCATCGATTACCCATGAGGTAATGACGCCAAACTTTCAGGGCTAAAACTACGGCTGCTAACTCCAAGTCATGAGTTGGATAGTTCTGTTCATGTTGCTTCAGTTGCCTTGATAGGTATGATATCACCTTGCCTTCTTGCATCAACACACATCCAAGACCAATCTTGGAGGCATCACAATAGACATCGAAAGGCTTGGTGACATCGGGCATGATCAGAATTGGGGCTGTGGTTAATCTGAGCTTGAGTTGTTGAAAGCTTTCTTCACATTTGTCATTCCAGTCAAACTTCTTGTCCTTCTTCAGCAGCTTGAGTCATTGGTCGTGCGATGCCGGAAAATCCTTCAACGAATCTGCGGTAATATCCCGCTAATCCCGTAAATGCCCGGACTTCAGTCTGGGTGGTTGGGGCTTTCCATTCCTCAACGGTTTTGATTTTAGCGGGATCTACGGCAATTCCTCCTGCAGACAAGATGTGTCCCGAGAATCCTACTTCTTTCAGCCAAAACTCACATTTGCTGAACTTGGCGTACAACCGATGTTGCCTAAGGGTTTCTAGAACCACTTCCAAGTGTTGCTCATGTTCTTCTTCTCGATTTGGAGTAGATAAGGATGTCGTCGATGAAGACAACGACAAACTTATCCAAAAAGTCCATAAAGATCTTATTCATGAGATTCATGAAGTAAGCTGGGGCATTGGTCAGTCCGAAGGACATGACATTGTACTCATACAGATCCATATCTCGGTGGTGAAGGCAGCCTTTGGAATATCTCGTTGCTCGTATCTTCGCTTGATGGTAACCTGTCCTCGGATCAATCTTTGAGAAAACTTGGGCACCGGTTAGCTGGTCAAACAGTATCTTCTATCTTTGGCAAGGGATATTTGTTCTTGATGGTGACATCGTTAAGCTTACGATAATCCGTAACCAAACGAGTGGCACCGTCTTTCTTATCCACAAACAAAACTCGGTGATCTCCAAGGTGACGAACTTGGTCGAATCGGACCTTTGTACAAGCATATCATCCAGCTTGCTTCTTCGGCTCCACTAGTTCTGCGGGGTTCATGCCGTAGGCCCTCTGGGCTATAGGTCCTGCTCCAGGGATTAACTCGATGATGAACTCGATATCCCGATCTCGGGGGCATACCGGGTAGATCATCCGGAAACACATCAGTGTATCGACAAACGACCCCGATTTGATCCAGGAGTTGGCTTGGCTACACTTTGGTTGCGGGTAAATTTTCTGGGTAATTTTTCGTATAAGTGTTCTATTATTATTCCGGTGCTACTTGTCATGGTGATGGCCTTCTTGGCGCTAGCCTATCAATCCATGATGTTTCGCCATCCAGTCCATACCCAAGACTACTTCCAATCCTTTGGTTCCCAAAACAATCAAGTTTGCATAAAAGTCTATTTCATGGATTCTGATGGGTACATCTTTGCAGAATTTTCTAGCTTTAGTGGTTGATCCAGGTATTTGAACTACCATGACATGTTTCAAGCTGATTGGTTGAATCTTACTAGTGCACACAAAATCTTCCAGAATCGAACGAATGCGATGCTCCGTAATCAAACAAGACTCTTGCTCGGTATTGAGTTAACGAGAGAACATACCCAGCACCACGTCGGTGCTTCCCGGGCTTCCTCAGCATTCATGTGGTAGAGGCGACCTCCGCGGTTGTGCGGGTTGTTGGGGGCGAACTTCTTGCCGGTGGAGACACGGCGTTGCTGCTGAGCTGGTGGTGCGGGGTTGCCTGCGAGCTTGGCGAGCCTCTTGGGACACTCATTGGAGTAATGCCCCACTACACCACACTCATAGCAGGTGATGGTGGTCTTGTCTTGCTTGTTCGCGACGGGGATTGCATTGCTCCCGGTCCTTGGTGCGGTGTTGGTGTTGTTGTTGCTGTTGTTGTGGTTGGGGGCTCTCGGCGGAGCGCGGTTGAAGTTGTTGTTGGTGTTGTTGTTGTAGTGGCCTCCCGGCCTGGGTTTCCTCCACTCCGGTTTTGATAAACCGGACGTGACATCTCGTGCATTGGGCTTGTTGGTCCCGAAGCCTCCGCCTCGAGTTGGGGCGATACCTTGGGGCATTGCTAGGCCCACTCGATTCATCATGCGGCGCTTGCGGTTCTCGCCGGCTTGGTGCGCTTTGCCCTCCATTTGGATGGCGGAGTCAACAAGGGCTTCGAGGTCGGCAAAGGGGATGTTGATCAACACAACCTGCATCTCATCATGCAAACCGCTTCGTAAACCTTTCCTTCCTCTTCTCGCAGAGTATCGCCCTCATCCGGGCGTACCTTGACAAAGTTAGAAACTTGTCGCGGTATTCCACCACGGACATCCGGCCTTGCTTCAGCTCACGGAATTCATCTCTCATCTTCTTTATCGACCCGGGGCACATGGTACTTGCTGAACTTGAGCTTGAAATCTGCCCAAGTCATGAACTGTCCCGCGTTCATGGCACGGGTGCTTGTCCACCAAGCTCTTGCTGGTCCTGCTAAGTAGTGCGTGGCAAACAAGACTTTCTCATTTTCTTCAACTCCAGCCTACTTCTAGATTGTTCTCCATGGTTTGGAGCCAATCATCTCGCATCAAGTGGTTCCTCGGCCTTGCTGAAAACTCGGCGGGTTGGTATTCCGGAAGTTCTTGAGCTTGGATCCCGGATGATCATGGTGGCCTTGGTTGTTGTTGGCAAGCTGTTGAAGTGCTGCAATGTTGGCTTGCCTTTCAGCTCTTTCTCGCTTCCCTATCTTCCAAAGATAACTTGCAACATCTCGCATCATTGCGTCTTGATTCATGTTGCGGGTTGGAGGGGCCATCTGAGTGTTGAGATAGATCATGAGATAAGAGGGAAATTTTCTATGGCTTGTTTTGGGTTTAAGTTCAAAAGCTTAAAACTTGAAGTCTTTTCATGATGACACAAACATACATTCATTCATAACAAACAACACACATTACAAGCTAACACACTAAGGGTTTTAAGAACCCTTCTTCTCCAAGCTACGATACATTGGGGCGGGATACAACTCACACCTACGATAGTGCACAAGTGAACTACTCCTCATCCTCATCGACATCGATGGGGGTGTGGGCTTCATCTCCGTCGTCCAGAAGTCGTAGTCTTCCCCTCGGTGTTCTCATCATCCTCGAAATCGTTGTCGTCACTCGGTAGTCGCTTCCTCCCCGAATGTCTTCTCCATCTTCCTCCATCTTCTTCATCTCGCTCCTCCCGGGCCTTGACAGTGGCCTCGAGTGCTGCTATCTTTGCGCGGAGGCGAGTGATGGTGGCATCCCTCTTCGCCCGCTGCCGGCGGAGAGTCCTCGCGGTCATTGGCGAGCATCTTGATGGCGTCGCCTTGCTCGATGATGCGGGCGTGAGTCTGGGTTGGCGTACTCACGGGAGTGGTCGAGATCCCGCCGAGTGTGATACAAGCATGAAATCGAGATGTTCCACATGGTGCTTCAGCGCCGGGTGGGATGGCATGTCCATGGGCTCTCCAGACAGAGTTACGCCTCGCGAGGTGAGAAAAGCGAGGGTGGTTGAGTGCCTCCCCGCTCATCCCGCACAGTGCGTGCGAGTCCCTCCCGAAGGGCGCGGGCAAGTCCGTCCAGCCAGCTTGCTCTCCATGAAGGAGAAGAGGATCCTCTCGTAAGTGGGAGGCTCCATCTTGCCCCTCAAATCCGCAGCGGATGATCCACCGCAGCTCGCCTCCCGGCTGGTTCGCGATCCGGGCTCCGTGGAACTCCGGTGCGGGCGACCAAGGTGGTCGGACAGGGCGTTGAGGTCGTGCTCGAAGATCAAGCTTCCCCCATTCCCGAGCTGGTAAAACTTCGTGTTCACGGGCTCCATCTGAAAGTGAAGTGAAGGATTAAGTTAGAGACGTGAACAAGTGTGGTAAAATTTTAGGTATATTTCTAAGGAAGAACATGACTTCTCATTTTCCAAAGAACTTTAAAGAGAAGACAAAGATTTAAATTTTTCAGAAATACTTCTTTCCTTTTTGAAACTAAATTTTTCAGAACGTCCATTTCTAACTAGGGTCTCCTAAGGTCAAACAATGGCTCTGATACCAACTTGTCAACACCCGGATTTTTAAGTCCGAATGCCTATTATGTCATACATCGCAATCCCGGGAATATTGTTGTTGCGAGGCATAATAGTTAAGTATCACAACTCATCATTCATTACAAACCATAATGTCTTACAACTTGGAATCACATGATCCATATTACACGAATAGTTGATCTATTGATCAACGAACAAACACAAGTTCATTGCGGAAGCGTAAGATACAAGGACTCTCTAGTCCACAGGCCAACGCTTGACGTTAGAAGCTCCTAGTTGTGGTAGACGTCCCGTCGGTCGTCATCCTCGTACCGCTGCTCGGCTTCATAGTCTCGGCCATTTGAATAGCCAGGGACAAAGCCGTGAGTACTTTTAAGTACTCGCAATCTAATACTAATGTAAGTACTAAACTTGCTATTGAAGTGTTCTAAGCTCTAAGGTTATTTGCATAAAGCCAATTTTATTTGATAAACCTTTTTGTAAACAACTCCTCATGTGCTAACTAACTCAAGTGGGAACATTAGTGTCATTCCCACAACTCAATTGTGATTCAAACCCAAGTCACCCTTCAAGTTCAAAAAGATGTAACTTCTGATGACGGAAACAGTATGGCCTTTCCAACTGTCCATGACCGCGGACGCGGCTATTCGAATAGGTTTACACTCGCAGAGGTTGCACACTTGTGCCACAACATTTGATTACATCCGTCAGTGAATAAAACCCCGAATAATCGTAACTCAAGCACGCGGATCATCAACCATAACCTTTCACTTACATATCCTAGTATAGGCACCTCTCCCCATGAGCTTGGCCTCCCAGTGAAAACCAACTGTTAACCCTGGAACCGCACAGGCTTGGGCCGGACATTCACCTCGTTACACGTCATTTCTCATCGTTTCTTTTGTTGTAGAGGCAGCCTTCAGCCTAACCCCGATGACGCTTGTTTAGAGGGAACCCATACTAAGATACATAAATTTCCAGCTAAGCCTTACCCATAATCAGGTATTGTGGGGGTACTCAAAAATTGGAATGGTATCGCATCCAACTCAATCATCGCTTTTTAGCCAAAATCACCAAGTCAAATTCATGTCATATTCACCTTCAAAATCTTTCAATGGAAATGACTCATCATTCCAAGGTTTTCACCATCATCATTTCATAACACATGTTCCCATCTAGAGTAGTCATTTTTAGTATTTAGCACTAGCCACTATGTATGAGGGGTGCTAAGTATTTGCTTTGCTCCTAGGCTAAGTTTGATACTCTTGTACTAACTCAAAACTAACCCAGTAAATCATAATTCAAAAAGTACTTTGATAAAACAAAAGTAAATAAAGCTTGTAAAGTAAAACTGGGAATTAGGATCATAAGCATAAAGTAAATGGGGTAATGCCTTGCTCATGGTGAGCTTGCACTTTGCAAGAGTATTATCTTGCCTTGGTTGGGAAATCGGTCAAAGTGGTCTTCTTCTCCTTGGAAGTAGACCTCCTCCTCCTCCCGGTACTCCTCGGTACTAGCGTCTAAAATACGAATACGGGGTACACAATCATCACACCAAACTTATCTAGTTAAACTAAGCACAAACATGGTTCACACACTTAAACTAGCATCACACATTACTATTAGGTGGGTGGATGTGTTTTTCTTATTATTTAAGAAAAATAATTTCCTCTCATACTAACCTTAAGGTTACTTTGAATTACTTAGAGAAGTAATTTCCTCTTATTATCTTATTAAGATTTAATTTCTCTTATGCATAATATGTGACCTAGGTTGACCCAAGTCAACCTCTTCACACTTATCATTTGGAGAAAATGATTTAAATGAGGTGAGCACCTCATACCATTTAATTCTAGCATATCAAAGATTTAATATCACCAACAAATCCTATGGGACCTAACTAACCAGAGTCTCCACTTCATTTGGACTTGGTGGTGACAAGATTTAAATGAGAGAAACTCTCTCATGATATTTCTTAATAGTTTTGGACAATATCTTTTACTAGAAAATAGCCATAAAGTCATTTAAATCAACTAAACCATGATCATTCAAAGTAAGCATGGCATATTTTTTGTAGAAACAATTAGTATAAGTGAAATGTGAATTATTGGAGGTGGAATTAACTGAAAAGCATTTATGGTTGATTTTTAAGAATTATTATAAGACAGAAAAGTCCCTGCCTTGTTTATTTTGTCATTTTAATTCTACAAAAGATCTAGGGTTCTATCCAGTGGCATTGTGTAGATAAAATCCTAAGGTTTCCAAATATATAAAGTTTGTAAAATTTGGCCCAGTAGATTTGTCCCTATTGAATTTCAAAGTTTGCACCAGATTGCATTATTTCCCTATTTTCCAAAATTGAATTCAAAACGGTGGGCTTGCGCGGGAAAAGAACTTGGGCTGCGAGAGAGAAAAAGAGATTGGGCCGGCCCAAGATCTGCGTCTAGCGCAGCGGGCCGTCTGACGGTAGGTCCCACGCGTCGGCGGGTCATAAAGACCGAAGCGGTACGCGCGGGCCCGCGCCGTAGGATTAGGCGAGGATCGGACGGTTGGGGAGCGTCGTCGTCGACGGCGAGACGGGAACTCACTGCGACGGCGGTAGGGGGTCGGCGAGCTCGTCGGAGCTCCGGCGGTCGATGGCGATGTGCGCAGCGACGTTGGAGTAGATGAGGAAGCGCCTGGAAGCAGCGGCCGGGTCCTGCGGTGGCCTCCCCGCTCCGGCGGGCTCCGTGTACTGGCGGCGGCGGCGAGCTTGCGATTGGAGGCCTCCGGCGAGTAATTGGTGGAATTGAGAGGTCGGGGAGAGCTGTGAGGAGGTGGGGAAGAAGTTGGCGTGCTCAATTTGGGGCGCGGAGTGCTCCTTTTATAGCAATGGAGGTGGCCGTGGGGTGCTGAGGAGGAGCGCCGACGGCGTCGTCGTTCCAAGGGCGCCAAGGGGCAAGGGATGGGCGCGTACGATGGCTGGCGTCCTGGCGAAGCTGACGCGCGTGATGGCGGTGAAGACGAGGGTCTACAGCGGCGGTGAGCTTGACGGGAGCTTGCAGGCCCGTGGCGCGTCGCGTCGACGATGACGATGGCCACGGCGTTCCTGCGGTCAAACGACGATGTCTGCGGGTCTCCTGGTGTCCTGGCGCGTCTACTGGCGAGCGGGGCAGGTGAGTGGTGGCGAGGTGCGTCGGGGCGACGTCAGTCCTGGCGCGTCCAGGGCGCTCGCCGTGCGCGCACTGGCGCGTGCATGGGCATTCCTGGGCGTGTCTGGGCGTGGCTGTTCTGGCGCGTGCAGGCTCGGTCTTGGTCAAGGGGGTGCACGGGCGTGTCCAGGGAGGTGAGAGGAAGAGAAGGGACATGGCGGTGCAGGCCAGAAGTGACCAGGTGAGGAGATGGCATGAGAGAGGCATGACATGCCACGGCATGGCATGTCTTTGTCCAATGGAGCGTCTCCAGGGCTTGGCAAGTGGGTGAGAGGATGCAGGGAGGTGAGAGGGCTCTCCAGAAGTGCATAGAGGACAAGGTTGGACCAAGTCCAAGGTAGAAAATGAGGTATGGGCTCAGATATTTACCCTGCCCGCAATGTGTTCGACAGAATGCCCGCAAGAAAATTATTTTCGAATTTTGAAATTCTTTTTGGTGGGTTGAAATCATATATTAAGTGGAGCATTTTGGTGTTGGTGGTGGTCAAAATGGATTTGATATGCAAAATCACATTTTGCATATGATCTTAAATCTGTGAGAAAGTTCCAACTTTGCTTGCTTGCCATTTGAAATTGGTGAAGATTTTGGGGTGATGGTTTTGGGCAAAGTTGTAGTGCTTGATGTTGTCTTGGATGAGGTGAAAAGAGTTGACAAAGTTTAGAAGTGGAAAGAGGAAAGCCGGGGGCTCAAAGTGGCCATCGGGTTAAAAATGACACAAGTGACCATATTGCATGTATGTTGGAATTTGAATTTGATTTTGGTTTTGGTTGAGTTTCTTCACTTCCAAAAGTATTTAAAAGTGTTTAGTAACCATCTTCAACCAATGGGGCAAGCCAAAGTGGTCTAGGTTAAGATTTGCAAAAATGGCATAGGCCTTATGTGAGAGTAAAAAGGATTTTTGGAATTTTTTTATATTTCAGATTTATTTGGCTAGGGGTGATCAAGAGATCATTGCTAGGGTTTTAGAATGAGAGTAACACACATAAACAAGCATCATGGCAATAGCACACTCAAAATAATTAATAAGGTGATCTAATATGCATAGTCCTATATGATGGAAAAAGTTTTTGTTGGCTTCAATTTTTGGGTTCTTGAATTCTCATTCTTGTTCATTTCATTGAAAGTTGGGATGTTACATTATGTCATATTCGTGCATTTTCTGGAACTAACCTATTAACAAGATGCCGAAGAGCCAGTTGCTGTTTTCTGCTGTTTTTGGTTTCAGAAATCCTAGTAACGAAATATTCTCGGAATTGGACGAAATCAACGCCCGGGGTCCTATTTTGCCACGAAGCTTCCGGAAGACCGAAAGGGATACGAAGTGGGGCGACGAGGCGCCGCCACCATAGGGCCGCGCGGCCGAGAGGGGCCCGCGCCGCCCTATGGTGTGGGCCCCTCGTCGGCCCTCCGACTCGCCCTTCCGCCTACTTATAGCCTCCGTCGCGAAACCCCCGATACGAAGAACCACGATACGGAAAACCTTCCAGAGACGCCGCCGCCGCCAATCCCATCTCGGGGGATTCTGGAGATCTCCTCCGGCACCCTGCCGGAGAGGGGATTCATCTCCCGGAGGACTCTTCACCGCCATGGTCGCCTCCGGAGTGATGAGTGAGTAGTTCACCCCCGGACTATGGGTCCATAGCGGTAGCTAGATGGTTGTCTTCTCCTCATTGTGCTTCATTGTTGGATCTTGTGAGCTGCCTAACATGATCAAGATCATCTATCTCGTAATGCTATATGTTGTGTTTGTCGGGATCCGATGGATAGAGAATACCATGTTATGTTAATTATCAAGTTATTACCTATGTGTTGTTTATGATCTTGCATGCTCTCCGTTATTAGTAGAGGCTCTGGCCAAGTTGATGCTAGTAACTCCAAGAGGGAGTATTTATGCTCGATAGTGGGTTCATGCCTCCATTGATATCTGGGGGAGTGACAGAAACCCCTAAGGTTGTGTTGTGCTGTTGCCACTAGGGATAAAACATTGATGCTATGTCTAAGGATGTAGTTGTTGATTACATTACGCACCATACTTAATGCAATTGTCTGTTGCTTTGCAACTTAATACTAGAGGGGGTTCGGATGATAACCCGAAGGTGGACTTTTTAGGCATAGATGCGGTTGGATGGCGGTCTATGTACTTTTTCGTAATGCCCAATTAAATCTCACTCGTACTTATCATGACATGTATGTGCATTGTTATGCCCTCTCTATTTGTCAATTGCCCGATCGTAATTTGTTCACCCAACATGCTTTTATCTTATGGGAGAGACACCTCTAGTGAACTGTGGACCCCGGTCCATTCTTTTATACTCGAAATACAAATCTCGCTGCAATACTTGTTTTATTGTTTTCTTGCAAACAATCATCTTCCACACAATACGGTTAATCCTTTGTTACAGCAAGCCGGTGAGATTGACAACCTCACTGCTTCGTTGGGGCAAAGTACTTTGGTTGTGTTGTGCAGGTTCCACGTTGGCGCCGGAATCTCTGGTGTTGCGCCGCACTACATCCCGCCGCCATCAACCTTCAACGTGCTTCTTGACTCCTACTGGTTCGATTAAACCTTGGTTTCTAACCGAGGGAAACTTGCCGCTGTGCGCATCACACCTTCCTCTTGGGGTTCCCAACGGACGTGTCAATTACACGCATCAAGCAAATTTACGGCGCCGTTGTCGGGGAGATCAAGACACGCCGCAAGGGGAGTCTCCACTTCCCAATCTCTTTACTTTGTTTTTGTCTTGATTTATTTTATTTACTACTTTGTTTGCTGCATTATATCAAAACACAAAAAAATTAGTTGCTAGTTTTACCTTATTTACTGTCTTGCACTTTATATCAAAAACACACAAAAAATTAGTTACTTGCATTTACTTTATCTAGTTTGCTTTATTTACTACTGCTAAAATGGCCACCCCTGAAAATACTAAGTTGTGTGACTTCACTAGCACAAATAATAATGATTTCTTATGCACACCTATTGCTCCACCTGCTACTACAGCGGAATTCTTTGAAATTAAACCCGCTTTACTCGAATCTTGTTATGCGAGAGCAATTTTCTGGTGTTAGTTCTGATGATGCTGCTGCTCATCTCAATAATTTTGTTGAATTATGTGAAATGCAAAAGTATAAAGATGTAGATGGTGATATTATAAAATTAAAATTGTTTCCTTTCTCATTAAGAGGAAGAGCTAAAGATTGGTTGCTATCTCCGCCTAAGAATAGTATTGATTCCTGGACTAAATGCAAGGATGCTTTTATTGGTAGATATTATCCCCCTGCTAAAATTATATCTTTGAGGAGTAGCATAATGAATTTTAAACAATTGGATAATGAACATGTTGCTCAAGCTTGGGAAAGAATGAAATCTTTGGTTAAAAATTGCCCAACCCATGGATCGACTACTTGGATGATCATCCAAACCTTCTATGCGGGACTAAATTTTTCTTCGCGGAATTTATTGGATTCAGCTGCTGGAGGTACCTTTATGTCCATCACTCTTGGTGAAGCAACAAAGCTCCTTGATAATATGATGGTTAATTACTCCGAATGGCACACGGAAAGAGCTCCACAAGGTAAGAAGGTAAATTCCATTGAAGAATCCTCTTCCTTGAATGATAAGGTTGATGCTATTATGTCTATGCTTGTGAATGATAGGACTAATGTTGATCCTAATAATGTTCCATTAGCTTCATTGGTTGCCCAAGAAGAACATGTTGATGTAAACTTCATTAAAAATAATAATTTCAACAACAATGCTTATCGGAACAATTCTAGTAATAACTATAGGCCATATCCTTATAATAATGGTAACGGTTATGCTAATTCTTATGGGAATTCTTACAACAATAATAGGAATACACCCCTTGGACTTGAAGCTATGCTTAAAGAATTTATTAGTACACAAACTGCCTTTAACAAATCTCGTTGAGGAAAAGCTCAATAAAATTGATATTCTCGCTTCTAAGGTTGATAGTCTTGCCTCCGATGTTGATCTTTTGAAATCGAAAGTTATGCCTAATAGGGATATTGAAAATAAAATTGTTACTACAGCAAATGCTATCCAAGTTAGAATTAATGAGAATATAAGATTAATGGCTGAACTGCGTGCTAGGTGGGATAGAGAAGAAAATGAAAAACTAGCTAAAGAGAAAAATGTAGCTAAAGTTTGGACTATTACCACCACTAGCAATGCTAATGATTCACATGTTGCTGCACCTCCTACTATCAATGATAAAATAATTGGTGTTGGCAATGTTTCTACTCCTAGTGCAAAGCGCGCAAAATTACTCGAAACTGCTAAAACCGCTGAAACCGCTCGTGATAAAACCGCTGAAATTTTTTTCAACCTTGGGGATGATAATCCCATTGCTTTAGATTGTAATGATTTAGATTTTGATGATTGCCACATCTCTGAAGTTATAAAGTTCTTACAAAAACTTGCTAAAAGTCCCAATGCTAGCGCTGTAAACTTGGCTTTCACAAAACATATTACAAATGCTCTCATAAAAGCTAGAGAAGAGAAACTAAAACTTGAAACTTCTATTCCTAGAAAGCTAGAGGATGGTTGGGAGCCCATCATTAAAATGAGTGTCAATGATTTTGATTGTAATGCTTTATGTGGTCTTGGTGCAAGTATTTTTGTTATGCCTAAAAAAGTCTATGATATGCTTGACTTGCCACCATTGAAAAACTGTTATCTGGATGTTAATCTCGCTGATAATGCTAAAAAGAAACCTGTGGGGAAAGTTGATAATGTTCATATTATGGTTAACAATAACCTTGTCCCCGTTGATTTTGTTGTCTTGGATATTGAATGCAATGCATCTTGCCCCATTATATTGGGAAGACCTTTTCTTCGAACCGTTGGTGCTACTATTGATATGAAGGAAGGTAATATTAAATATCAATTTCCTCTCAAGAAAGGTATGGAACACTTCCCTAGAAAGAGAATGAAGTTACCTTATGATTCTATTATTAGAACAAATTATGATGTTGATGCTTCATCTCTTGATGTTACTTGAGTTACACTTTCTGCGCCTAGCTGAAAGGCGTTAAAGAAAAGCGCTTATGGGAGACAACCCATGTTTTTACTACAGTATTTTTGTTTTATATTTGAGTCTTGGAAGTTGTTTACTACTGTAGCAACCTCTCCTTATCTTAGTTTTATGTTTTGTTGTGCCAAGTAAAGTCTTTGATAGTAAAGTAAATACTAGATTTGGATTACTGCGCAGAAACAGATTTCTTTGCTGTCACGAATCTGGGTCTAATTCTCTGTAGGTAACTCAAAAAATTAAGCCAATTTACGTGAGTGATCCTCAGATATGTACGCAACTTTCATTCAATTTGGGCATTTTCATTTGAGCAAGTCTGGTGCCTTAATAAAATCAATCTTTACGGACTGTTCTGTTTTGACAGATTCTGCCTTTTATTCCGCATTGCCTCTTTTGCTATGTTGGATGAATTTCTTTGATCCATTAATGTCCAGTAGCTTTATGCAATGTCCAGAAGTGTTAAGAATGATTGTGTCACCTCTGAACATGTTAATTTTTATTGTGCACTAACCCTCTAATGAGTTGTTTCGAGTTAGGTGTGGAGGAAGTTTTCAAGGATCAAGAGAGGAGTATGATACAATATGATCAAGGAGAGTGAAAGCTCTAAGCTTGGGGATGCCCCGGTGGTTCACCCCTGCATATTCTAAGAAGACTCAAGCTGTCTAAGCTTGGGGATGCCCAAGGCATCCCCTTCTTCATCGACAACATTATCGGGTTCCTCCCCTGAAACTATATTTTTATTCCGTCACATCTTATGCACTTTGCTTGGAGCGTCGGTTTGTTTTTGTTTTTGTTTTGTTTGAATAAAATGGATCCTAGCATTCACTTTGTGGGAGAGAGACACGCTCCGCTGTAGCATATGGACAAGTATGTCCTTAGGCTCTACTCATAGTATTCATGGCGAAGTTTCTTCTTCGTTAAATTGTTATATGGTTGGAATTGGAAAATGCTACATGTAGTAACTCTAAAATGTCTTGGATAATTTGATACTTGGCAATTGTTGTGCTCATGTTTAAGCTCTTGCATCATATACTTTGCACCCATTAATGAAAAACACTTAGAGCTTGCTAATTTGGTTTGCATATTTGGTTTCCCTAGAGTCTAGATAATATCTAGTATTGAGTTTTGAACAACAAGGAAGACGGTGTAGAGTCTTATAATGTTTACAATATGTCTTTTATGTGAGTTTTGCTGCACCGTTCATCCTTGTGTTTGTTTCAAATAACCTTGCTAGCCTAAACCTTGTATCGAGAGAGAATATTTCTCATGCATCCAAAATACTTGAGCCAACCACTATGCCATTTGTGTCCACCATACCTACCTACTACATGGTATTTATCCGCCATTCCAAAGTAAATTGCTTGAGTGCTACCTTTAAAATTCCATCATTCACCTTTGCAATATATAGCTCATGGGACAAATAGCTTAAAAACTATTGTGGTATTGAATATGTACTTATGCACTTTATCTCTTATTAAGTTGCTTGTTGTGCGATAACCATGCTTCAGGGACGCCATCAACTATTCTTTGTTGAATATCATGTGAGTTGCTATGCATGTCCGTCTTGTCTGAAGTAAGAGAGATCTACCACCTTAATGGTTGGAGCATGCATATTGTTAGAGAAGAGCATTGGGCCGCTAACTAAAGCCATGATTCATGGTGGAAGTTTCAGTTTTGGACATATATCCTCAATCTCAAATGAGAATAATAATTATTGCCACATGCTTATGCATTAAAGAGGAGTCCATTATCTGTTGTCCATGTTGTCCCGGTATGGATGTCTAAGTTGAGAATAATCAAAAGCGAGAAATCCAAAATGCGAGCTTTCTCCTTAGACCTTTGTACAGGCGGCATGGAGGTACCCCATTGTGACACTTGGTTAAAACATGTGTATTGCGATGATCCGGTAGTCCAAGCTAATTAGGACAAGGTGCGGGCACTATTAGTATACTATGCATGAGGCTTGCAACTTGTAAGATATAATTTTCATAACTCATATGCTTTATTACTACCGTTGACAAAATTGTTTCATGTTTTCAAAATAAAAGCTCTAGCACAAATATAGCAATCGATGCTTTCCTCTTTGAAGGACCATTCTTTTTACTTTTATGTTGAGTCAGTTCACCTATCTCTCTCCACCTCAAGAAGCAAACACTTGTGTGAACTGTGCATTGATTCCTACATGCTTGCATATTGCACTTGTTATATTACTCTATGTTGACAATTATCCATGAGATATACATGTTACAAGTTGAAAGCAACCGCTGAAACTTAATCTTCCTTTGTGTTGCTTCAATACCTTTACTTTGATTTATTGATTTATGAGTTGACTCTTATGCAAGACTTATTGATGCTTGTCTTGAAGTACTATTCATGAAAAGTCTTTGCTTTATGATTCACTTGTTTACTCATGTCATTACCATTGTTTTGATCGCTGCATTCATTACATATGTTTACAAATAGTATGATCAAGGTTATGATGGCATGTCACTTCAGAAATTATCTTTGTTATCGTTTTACTCGTTCGGGACGAGCGTAACTAAGCTTGGGGATGCTGATACGTCTCCGACGTATCGATAATTTCTTATGTTCCATGCCACATTATTGATGATATCTACATGTTTTATGCACACTTTATGTCATATTCGTGCATTTTCCGGAACTAACCTATTAACAAGATGCCGAAGAGCCGCTTGTCATGTTTCGCTGTTTTTGGTTTCGGAAATCCTAGTAACGAAATATTCTCTGAATTGGACGAAATCAACGCCCAGTGGTCCTATTTTGCCACGAAGCTTCCGGAAGACCGAAAGGGATACGAAGTGGGGCGACGAGGCGCCGCCACCATAGGGCCGCGCGGCCAGAGGGGGCCCGCGCCGCCCTATGGTGTGGGCCCCTCGTCAGCCCTCCGACTCTGCCCTTCCGCCTACTTATAGCCTCCGTCGCGAAACCCCTGATACGAAGAACCACGATACGGAAAATCTTCCAGAGACGCCGCCGCCGCCAATCCCATCTCGGGGGATTCTGGAGATCTCCTCCGGCACCCTGCCGGAGAGGGGATTCATCTCCCGGAGGACTCTTCACCGCCATGGTCGCCTCCGGAGTGATGAGTGAGTAGTTCACCCCTGGACTATGGGTCCATAGCAGTAGCTAGATGGTTGTCTTCTCCTCATTGTGCTTCATTGTTGGATCTTGTGAGCTGCCTAACATGATCAAGATCATCTATCCGTAATGCTATATGTTGTGTTTGTCGGGATCCGATGGATAGAGAATACCATGTTATGTTAATTATCAAGTTATTACCTATGTGTTGTTTATGATCTTGCATGCTCTCCGTTATTAGTAGAGGCTCTGGCCAAGTTGATGCTAGTAACTCCAAGAGGGAGTATTTATGCTCGATAGTGGGTTCATGCCTCCATTGATATCTGGGGGAGTGACAGAAACCCCTAAGGTTGTGTTGTGCTGTTGCCACTAGGGATAAAACATTGATGCTATGTCTAAGGATGTAGTTGTTGATTACATTACGCACCATACTTAATGCAATTGTCTGTTGCTTTGCAACTTAATACTGGAGGGGTTCGGATGATAACCTCGAAGGTGGACTTTTTAGGCATAGATGCGGTTGGATGGCGGTCTATGTACTTTTTCGTAATGCCCAATTAAATCTCACTCGTACTTATCATGACATGTATGTGCATTGTTATGCCCTCTCTATTTGTCAATTGCCCGACTGTAATTTGTTCACCCAACATGCTTTTATCTTATGGGAGAGACACCTCTAGTGAACTGTGGACCCCGGTCCATTCTTTTATACTGAAATACAAATCTGCTGCAATACTTGTTTTATTGTTTTCTTGCAAACAATCATCTTCCACACAATACGGTTAATCCTTTGTTACAGCAAGCCAGGTGAGATTGACAACCTCACTGTTTCGTTGGGGCAAAGTACTTTGGTTGCGTTGTGCGAGTTCCACGTTGGCGCCGAATCTCCGGTGTTGCGCCGCACTACATCCCGCCGCCATCAACCTTCAACGTGCTTCTTGACTCCTACTGGTTCAATTAAACCTTGGTTTCTAACTGAGGGAAACTTGCCGCTGTGCGCATCACACCTTCCTCTTGGGGTTCCCAACGGACGTGTCAATTACACGCATCAGGCGGCGCGGCCCAAGGGGGGGCGCGCCCCCCTAGTGTGTGGGCACCCCGTGGCCCCTCTGACTCCGCCTCTTCGCCTATTTAAGCCGTCGTGACCTAAAACTTCGATACCTCTTGACGAAACTCCAGAAAGACTCCAGGGGCACCGCCACATCGCGAAACTCCAATTCGGGGGACAGAAGTATCTGTTCCGGCACCATGCCGGGACGGGGAATTGCCCCGCAGTCATCTCCACCGCCGTCTCCACCGCCATCTTCACCGCCATCGCTGTCTCCATGATGAGGAGGGAGTAATTCACCCCGTGGCTGAGGGCTCCACTGTAGCTATGTGGTTCATCTCTCTCTTTATGTGATCTAGTTGAATATCATCTATGTGCTACTCTAGTGATGCTATTAAAGTAGTCTATTCCTCCTGCACGGTGTAATGGTGACAGTGTGTGCATCGTGTAGTACTTGGCGTGGGTTATGATTGTAATCTCTTGTAGATTATGAAGTTAACTATTGCTATGATAAGAATTGATGTGATTTAT
The DNA here is from genome assembly GCF_022539505.1 of Lolium rigidum. Classification (NCBI taxonomy): domain Eukaryota; kingdom Viridiplantae; phylum Streptophyta; class Magnoliopsida; order Poales; family Poaceae; genus Lolium; species Lolium rigidum. The sequence goes on along the minus strand of NC_061510.1, from coordinate 230,736,152 downwards.
GCCTCCTTCATAGTGTGATGGTGACAGTGTGCATGCTATGTTAGTTCTTGGTGTGATTGTGTTGATCTATCTTACACTCTAAGGTTATTTAAATATGAACATTGAATATTGTGGAGCTTGTTAACTCCGGCATTGAGGGTTCATGTAATCCTACACGCTTAGTGGTGTTCATCATCCAACAAGAGGGTGTAGAGTAGTCCTATTATGTGATCATTGTTGAGAGTGTCCACTAATGAAAGCGGGATCCCTAGGCCTTGCTTCCAAGCATCGAATCTCCGTTTGTTTACTGTTTTCTTGCATGTTTACTCGCTGCCATATTTTATTCAGATTGCTATTACCACTCATACTCATCCATATTACTTGCATCTCACTATCTCTTCGCCGAACTAGTGCACCTTTACATCTGACAAGTGTATTAGGTGTGTTGGGGACACAAGAGACTTCTTGCTTTGTGGTTGCGGGGTTGCTTGAGAGGGATATCTTTGACCTCTTCCTCGCCGAGATCGATAAACCTTGGGTGATCCACTTAAGGGAAACTTGTCTGCTGTTCTACAAACCTCTCGCTCTTGGAGGCCCAACACTGTCTACAAGAATAGAAGCTCCCGTAGACATCAAGCTATTTTTCCGGCGCCGTTGCTCGGGGAGGAAAGGTAAAGGTACTCACACTCCGGATCTCGGCTACTAAGCTATTTTCGCCGTTGTAAGTACTCGAAGCTATTTCCTTTAGATCCTGCAATTGCATCTTTTTGTTTCTTGTTTACACTAGTAAGGCATAATGGAATACAACTATGAGCTTTATAATTTATTTCCTAAGTTAAGACATGAATTGTGTGATGCGAAAATTAAAGAACCTATGGAGCCTCAATTGCATGCTAGTAGCAATGTTATTAGTATGAACGCAATCACTCGCTAATGCTATGGATAAGTCTAAGCTTGGGGAAGCTAGTTTCGTGATCTTTTAGCTTCCCATCCTTAGGGGAGAAAATTTGTTCCGATAATGCTTTATCTCCCATATGCGATAACTCTAATGATGCTTGTGATATTTTAAATCCACCTACCGCAAGTATCGCTTTCAAGATACCCATGAAAATTATTGAACGTGTTATTGATAACCGCTATGAAGGGGGTGGAACTGTCCATCCCGGAGATTATTTACTCGTTTTTGCATGAATTATGCGGGTTATTCAAGTGTGCGGGTATCTCTATGGATGAAGTGAGGAAGAAGCTATTCTCTTTTTCTGTCAGTCTGGTAAAGCGGCGCATTGGTATAAATTGTTGAAGAATAGTCATTCTCTTGGTTGGGAGGAAATTGTACCTCTCTTTTATTCTAAATTTTATCCTCCTCATGAAGTGCATATTGATAGGAATTACATTTATAAATTTTATCCTCGTGATGGAGAGAGTATTTCTCAAGCGTGGGGGAGATTGAAGTCACTAATGCTTAAATGTCCCATTCATGAGCTCCCCCGTAATGTTATTGTTAACAATTTGTATGCGAGGCTTTCAGGACAACACAAGGACTATCTGGATGCCTGTTCAGAGGGATCTTTCACAAGAAAGGAGGTTGAAGCTAGGTGGGATCTTCTTGATCGGATTGAGGAGAATGCTGAAGGATGGGAGAACAACAAAGGTGAAGAGTCGGTATAAATTATGATTATGAATGCATTGAAGCTTTTATGGATACCGATAAATTTCGAGATATGAGTGCTACTTATGGTCTTGACTCTCAAGTTGCTGCAAATCTTTATAAAGCCTTTGCTTCTCATTTTGAATTGCCTAAAAAGAATTTTGATAAGTATCATGAACCTTTTAAAGAGGCTTGCATGAGGGATGAAATTGTTGTTAATGATTGCAATAAGCATGCTCAAACTCCTAAGAATGCTATTTCCTATAAGCATGTTAATTTTTGTGGAATGCATAGACCTTGTGGAATTAATCAAATCAAAGATGAATATTGTATCCATCATATTAATGAAAAAACTAGAAAGTGGGCTAGGGCTCTAGATGATCTTGGTAAAAAAGTTTGTGCCCTCTCCCCTTTTATTTGTGAAGTTTGCCATGAAGTGGGTCATTTTAATTTTCAATGCTCCACCAATGATAATTTGAACCCACTGAGTGCTGCAAATTTGTATTGTGATGATGAAATTACTCCTAATCAGCATGATGAACTCACTTTATTTTTGTGGTGTGAAGAGTTATCAAGGAAAATTTCTTTGTTAGATATTAATGATCTTGATATTGATGATGTCCTGCATGGGTGTTTTTCTTATTGCATTGATAATAGCCATACAAATACTTACATACAAAATATTTTAGAAGATGACACCTTGCCAAAATATGATAGGACCGCCGTGTGTTTTGAACTAATTAATGAAAAGGAGGAATCCTCCCAAGTTTCTTCTATTGTTTCTGAAAGTAAATCAGATTATGCGGACAAGCCACCCTTCAAGCCTCTTCCTCCTAAAGAAGGGAACGAGGAGAAGGAGGAGAAGAAGAAGAAGAAGGGAAGAAGAAGAAGAAGAAGAAGAAGAAGAAGAAGAAGAAGAAGAAGAAGAAGAAGGAGAAGGAGAATAAAGAGAAAGAGGTAACGGCATATCCCCGCGTGAATGAGATAACGCTAGGTAACCGTAAGTATGTTGCTCCTGATGATTATTATGATAATGAATCTGAATACAATGATCTTCCTATGCCCTTTACATACATTAGTGATCATGATTTGAATGAGCACACTACTTTTGATATTGCAAATCTCTGGGAAACTAATTCTGAAAATGATGATGATAATTGCCATAGTGTCAGTGCTATCCATGCTTCCTCCCATAATGATATAGAAAGCTCTAAGCTTGGGGAAGAGGTGTTTGAAAATCCTTTTGCTACTGATCATTATGTGTTTGATACATCTCCTTCTAATAACAATGATGGTATGGTCACAGATAAACCAACTGTGAAAGATAACTATTCTATTTCTTATGATGACACTGTGCCTCCGATCTTTAATGATTATTATAAAGAATGCTATGATATAGGTTATAACTATCCTTATGAAACTTGTCATAGTTATGATTGGATTGCCAAAAACAATTCCCTTAATATGCAACTTGTTTACCATGTTCAAATTCTTGATAATAATCTTGCTCCAATTACTATTAATGAGAAGAACTCTTCTTATGCCAAAATTAATGATACTTCTATACATATGAGCCATGATAAGAATGTTTTAAGTGGTGGGTATATTGTGGATTTCATTAATGATGCTACTGAAAGTTATTATGAGAGAGGGAAACATGGTTTTATGCATCTTAATAATATTAAGTTTCCCCTCTTTATGTTGAGAATCTTGAAGTTACTCATGTTTTATCCTCTTATGCTTGTCACTTTGTTCTTCATGAATTCATTTGTGTGCAAGATTCCTTTGCATAGGAAGTGGGGTAGACTTAAATGTGTTTTGAATTTGCTTCTTGATGCTCTCTTTTTGCTTCAAATACTATTTCTTGCGAGTACATCATAAAAACTGCTGAGCCCATCTTAACGGCTATAAAGAAAGAACTTCTTGGGAGATAACCCATGTGTTTATTTTGCTACAGTACCTCTATTTTATTTGAGTCTTGGAAGTTGTTACTACTGTAGCAACCTCTCCTTATCTTAGTTTTGTTGCATTGTTGTGCCAAGTAAAGTCTTTGATAGTAAGGTTCATACTAGATTTGGATTACTGCGCAGAAACAGATTTCTTGCTGTCACGAATTTGGGCCTAATTCTCTGTAGGTAACTCAGAAAATTATGCCAATTTACGTGAGTGATCCTCAGATATGTACGCAACTTTCATTAAATTTGGGCATTTTCATCTGAGCAAGTCTGGTGCCTCAATAAAATTCGTCTTTACGGACTGTTCTGTTTTGACAGATTCTGCCTTTTATTTCGCATTGCTTCTTTTGCTATGTTGGATGGATTTCTTTGTTCCATTGACTTCCAGTAGCTTTGAGCAATGTCCAGAAGTGTTAAGAATGATTATGTCACCTTTGAACATGTGAGTTTTTGATTATGCACTAACCCTCTAATGAGTTTGCTTTGAGTTTGGTGTGGAGGAAGTTTTCAAGGGTCAAGAGAGGAGGATGATATACTATGATCAAGAAGAGTGAAATCTCTAAGCTTGGAGATGACCCGGTGGTTCACCCCTGCATATTTCAAGAAGACTCAAGCGTCTAAGCTTGGGGATGCCCAAGGCATCCCCTTCTTCATCGACAAATTATCAGGTTCCTTCTCTTGAAACTATATTTTTATTCGGCCACATCTTATGTACTTTACTTGGAGCGTCTGTGTGCTTTTGTTTTTTTTTTGTTTGAATAAATGTTTGTGTGGGAGAGAGACACGCTCCGCTGGTTCATATGAACACATGTGTTCTTAGCTTTTATTTTTCATGGCGAAGGTTGAAACTGCTTCGTTAATTGTTATATGGTTGGAAACGGAAAATGCTACATGTAGTAATTGGTAGAATGTCTTGAATAATTTGATACTTGGCAATTGTTGTGCTCATGTTTAAGCTCTTGCATCATGTACCTTGTACCCATTAATGAATAACTACATAGAGCTTGTTAAAATTTGGTTTGCATGATTGTTCTCTAGAGTCTAGATATTTTCTGGTTGAGGTGTTTGAACAACAAGGAGACAATGTAAAGTCTTATAATAGTTACAATATGTTCATATGTGAGCTTTGCTGCACCTTTTATACTTGAGTTTGCTTCAAACAACCTTGCTAGCCTAGCCCTGTATTGAGAGGAATTCTTCTCGTGCATCCAAATCCTTGAGCCAATAATCATGCCATTTGTGTCCACCATACCTACCTACTACATGGTATTTCTCCGCCATTCCAAAGTAAATTGCTTGAGTGCTACCTTTAAAATTTCCATTCTTTACCTTTACAATATATAGCTCATGGGACAAATAGCTTAAAAACTATTGTGGTATTGAATATGTACTTATGCACTTTATCTCTTATTAAGTTGCTTGTTGTGCGATAACCATGTTCCTGGGGACGCTATCAACTACTCCTTGTTGAATATCATGTGAGTTGCTATGCATGTCCGTCTTGTCCGAAGTAAGGGAGATCTACCACTTTAATGGTTAGAGCATGCATATTGTTAGAGAAGAACATTGGGCCGCTAACTAAAGCCATGAATCATGGTGGAAGTTTCAGTTTTGGACATATATCCTCAATCTCATATGAGAATACTAATTGTTGCTAAATGCTTATGCATTAAAGAGGAGTCCATTATCTGTTGTCTATGTTGTCCCTGGTATGGATGTCTAAGTTGAGAATAATCAAAAGCGAGAAATCCAAAATGCGAGCTTTCTCCTTAGACTTTTGTACAGAGCGGCATAGAGGTACCCCTTTGTGACACTTGGTTAAAACATGTGTACTCGCGATGATCCCGGTAGTCCAAGCTAATTAGGACAAGGTGCGGGCACTATTAGTATACTATGCATGAGGCTTGCAACTTGTAAGATATAATTTACATGATACATATGCTTTATTACTACCGTTGACAAAATTGTTTCTTGTTTTCAAAACCAAAGCTCTAGCACAAATATAGCAATCAATGCTTTCCTCTGCGAAGGGCCTATCTTTTACTTTATTGTTGAGTCAGTTTGCCTATTCTTTCTATCTTAGAAGCAAACACTTGTATCAACTGTGTGCATTGATTCTTACATGTTTACTTATTGCAATTGTTATATTGCTTTATGTTGACAATTATCCATGAGATATATATGTTGAAGTTGAAAGCAACCGCTGAAACTTATATCTTCCTTTGTGTTGCTTCAATGCTTTTACTAAGAATTTATTGCTTTATGAGTAACTCTTATGCAAGACTTATTGATGCTTGTCTTGAAAGTATTATTCATGAAAAGTCTTTGCTATATGATTCAATTGTTTACTCATTGCATTAACATTGTTTTGAATCGCTGCATTCATCTCATATGCTTTACAATAGTATGATTAAGATTATGTTGGTAGCATGTCACTTCAGAAATTATCTTTTATCGTTTACCTACTCGAGGACGAGTAGGAACTAAGCTTGGGGATGCTGATACGTCTTCAACGTATCTATAATTTCTGATGTTCCATGCTTGTTTTATGACAATACCTACATGTTTTGTTCACACTTTATATCATTTTTTATGCGTTTTCTGGAACTAACCTATTGACGAGATGCCGAAAGGCCGCTTGTCTGTTTTCTCGCTGTTTTTGGTTTCGAAATCCTAGTAAAGAAATATTTTCGGAATCGGACGAAATCAAGACCGAAGACCTTATAATTCCCGGAAGCTTCCAGAGCACCGGAGAAGGACGAGAGGGGAGCCAGGGGGCCCCACCCCACAGGGCGGCGCGGCCCAAGGGGGGCGCGCCCCCCTAGTGTGTGGGCACCCCGTGGCCCCTCCGACTCCGCCTCTTCGCCTATTTAAGCCGTCGTGACCTAAAACTTCGATACCTCTTGACGAAACTCCAGAAAGACTCCAGGGGCGCCGCCACATCGCGAAACTCCAATTCGGGGGACAGAAGTCTCTGTTCCGGCACCCTGCCGGGACGGGGAATTGCCCCCGGAGTCATCTCCACCGCCGTCTCCACCGCCATCTTCACCGCCATCGCTGTCTCCATGATGAGGAGGGAGTAATTCACCCCGAGGCAGAGGGCTCCGCTGTAGCTATGTGGTTAATCTCTCTCTTTATGTGATCTAGTTGAATATCATCTATGTGCTACTCTAGTGATGCTATTAAAGTAGTCTATTCCTCCCGCACGGTGTAATGGTGACAGGTGTGTGCATCGTGCAGTACTTGGCGTGGGTTATGATTGTAATCTCTTGTAGATTATGAAGTTAACTATTGCTATGATAAGAATTGATGTGATTTATGCCTCCTTCATAGTGTGATGGTGACGAGTGTGCATGCTATGTTAGTTCTTGGTGTGATTGTGTTGATCTATCTTACACTCTAAGGTTATTTAAATATGAACATTGAATATTGTGGAGCTTGTTAACTCCGGCATTGAGGGTTCGTGTAATCCTACACGAGTTAGTGGTGTTCATCATCCAACAAGAGGGTGTAGAGTAGTCCTATTATGTGATCATTGTTGAGAGTGTCCACTAGTGAAAGCGGGATCCCTAGGCCTTGCTTCCAAGCATCGAATCTCCGTTTGTTTACTGTTTTGTTGCATGTTTACTCGCTGCCATATTTTATTCAGATTTCTATTACCACTCATACTCATCCATATTACTTGCATCTCACTATCTCTTCGCCGAACTAGTGCACCTTTACATCTGACAAGTGTATTAGCTGTGTTGGGGACACAAGAGACTTCTTGCTTTGTGGTTGCAGGGTTGCTTGAGAGGGATATCTTTGACCTCTTCCTCCCTGAGATCGATAAACCTTGGGTGATCCACTTAATGGAAACTTGCTGCTGTTCTACAAACCTCTGCTCTTGGAGGCCCAACACTGTCTACAAGAATAGAAGCTCCCGTAGACATCAGGGTCATTCGGGAAACAGGTTATTCCAAGAAGCTCGCGAGCCAACTAATTGTGGATCGTGCAATAGTAAGAGCCACAATAAAAGGAAGTGCACATCCGGCAAAAAATCAAAGGGCAATGATGCTAGCAAAAGTCAAGCATCAAGTAGCCAACAAGCTTCAAATCAACCTCGAAGCCAACAAACCCCAAGCCAACAAGCTCCAAGCCAACCGTCGCCGCGTCAACCTCCTCCAAGCCAACAAGCTCCAAGCACACAAGCCCCACGGCAACAAGCTCCAAGCACACAAGCTCCACGGCAACAAGCTCGTACGCAACAAGCTCCAAGTCAACAAGCTCCAAGGCAAGAAGCCCCACGGCAACAAGCCCCTACGCAACAAGCTCCAAGGCAAGAAGCCCCATGGCAACAAGCCCCTACGCAACAAGCTCCAAGGCAACAAGCCGCAAGGCATCAAACACAATGGCGACAAGGTCCAAGGCAACCAAGGATACACGTTGGGCTTAGTAGAGGTCGGCATGGTGGCCGTCGGGGTACTAGTATGCTAGGATACCTAGCGGGGCCTTATCCGTATGTGTCTCCAAGTTACTAATTGTATTGTACTTTCTATTTTCCTATTGCAATACTAACTTTGGTTATTAAATTTGGTTTTCAGGTATGGCAACTCAACCCACCAAGGGGAAGGGGGCATGGGAGGGAAATGAGAAGGAGGAGTCCGTTTGGGAGGAGGCGGTAAGGACGGTGCGGAAGAGGGAGAAGGAAGAACTTGAGAGGAAGAGGCGGGAGGAGATAGCTAAGAAGAAGGAGGAAGATGATCGTATGCAAAGGGGGTATGAGGAATACCTATTGCGCAACAAGAGGAGGAATGACAAGCTGAAGGCCGAACGGGACCGCGAGGCACGGGCAAAATTCCTAAGGAGCTGCCAACTTGAGCAAATAGCGAGGGAGAGGGCCAATAGGATGCACCTAGAAGAGGTGGCTAGGGAGGCTGCTCGCATCAAGGAGGAAAGAGCTCAAACAGAAGATGCAAAGACGGAGGAGCGCCACCACTTCTTCGATTCGGTCGTTCAGTTGGCTCGTGACATAAGGGAGAACGAAGAATTGGCTGAAGAATCTAAGAAAAAGAAGGCGAGGGGGGAGGGAGCCTTTGCCACGCAGTGATGTCCCTTTGGCTATGTTCTTGTTGTCGAACCTTTTATGTTGTCGAACCATGATGTTGTGTGAATATTGATCTTCTCGAACCTTCATGTCGTTGAACCTTATTGTAATTGGAACCTTGATGTCGTCGAACCTTATTTGTCATTTGAACCATTATGCTGTGTTCTTTGAACCTTCATGATCAGTGCAATGTTGTACTCAAACTGTTGGAATGTGGTAGGATTTTTCAAGGTTTTAGCACAAGTCAATGTGTGGCGCCCGTGTCATCGGCTCCACGCATGTCAACATATATCGACATTTGGATCGAAAACATCCAGGGGCTCCGGACGATTAGTCCTTAGCCGTTTTGGCGAGCCTCTTTGTGTGGCGCTCGTGGGATCGGCGCCACACATGCTAGTGTGGCGCCTGTGGCGTCGGCGCCACACATAGAGGCTCGCCAAAACGGCCAAGTCCCAGACGATTTGTCTTACAGTATGTTTTGGGCAATTGCGAATGGATGTGTCCGGATGTGTGGCGCCGATGGGAGGGGAGCCACACTGTGCTGTGTGGCGCCAGTGAGAAGGGCGCCACACATTGACTTGTGTAAAGCATGAAAAATCCTACCATATTCCAGCAAAACAGCCATCATGTCAACAGCTATTTCATACACACATCATATCAACAGCAATTTCGTACACACATCATAGACATAACATCATCATAGCTAACATCGTAGCACATAGTTTCATACAATTTAAGATAGAATTCAAACAACACGTAGCAATGAAGATACGAGTTCACAACACTCTAAAATCTAACTATCCGTGTCGAGCCGGATTCGCCGGTGTGGTAGTGCACGCGGCACGCCGTGTCGTCGAACACCTTGACGATCATATCGCCGTCCCCCTCGTAGAGGAAGGTGAGCTGGCAGCCGGGCTCGAGCGCGAGGTCACAGGCGAACTTGTCCCACCCCGTGTGCAGGTACATCTTGCCCTGCCCGTCGAACAGGACCTCCACGGGCCAGCGGCAGAAGTTGCAGCTAGCCTCCCGTAGCTGCAACTGCGCCGGCTCGACGCCATCAACGAACTCGGCGAACTTGTCCGGTAGCCGCTTGATGCCGAGTGGGTCGTCGTCGATGCGGAGGAGGAACTCGAAGCAACGTTCCTCATGCGAAGAAGAGGAGGATGCAGGTGACGGTGAGCGTGGAGCCGTTGCTGCTCCACCGCGGCGGCCCCTTCCCCGGCCCCGGGGGCGTCCAGGGCCGCGGCCTCGACCGCCTCGCCGGCCACCGGGACCGGCCATCCTACATGTTTACATGTTTGAACCATATTATGACCCATTCCACTAACAAATATGAGTTACTCCATCACAAATACTAGGCATATGTAACACATTTGAATGCATACATACATAGGGTTCATACACATACATGTGAAATTTCATATCTAGGTTTCAACAAATCTATGGTTCAAACACATGCATACATGAGGGTACCATCTCCAACACAAGCACTACAATATAGAGTGCACACAAAAAATTCCATGTCTAGGGTTCATGTCCAAATCTAGCAAGATCTATGAAATTAGTGGATGAATGGAGAAGATTCGAAGGGGATTACCTTGAGAAATGGATGGGGAACGATCTCCACGGACAGATCTGAAGATTTGGTGGTGGATTTGGTGGGGGGAGAGTGGGGGAGAGAGTGGGCCGGCCGCCTGTGGAGAGAGAGGAAGAACAGAGGGAGGAGGAAGAAGAAAGGGTCGGGCTGGGGGCGCGCGCGCGGCCCAAACTTAAGTGGATGTGTGGCGCCCTTGCCACGGGCGCCACACTTCCAATGTGTGGCGCCGGCAGGAGCGGCGCCACACGGTCTGCCACGTCGGATCGGCTAGCCAGCTCAGCGTCGACGAGCCACGTCTGATGGGTTTGCGGCGCCGGCAGAAGGGGCGCCACATGGGCATGTGTGGCGCCCATAAGAGGGGCACCACACAAAAGGGTTAGATGAGTGAAATAGTTTCGCCGGAGGGTTAGTCTGTGCTTTTCTTCCACTTTTGGGTTATTTTTGTGCAAATCGCCTCCAGCAGTCTCGGATTAAAAAAAACCTCCTCAAGTAGATAAAAACTCGTTCCATGGTCTAGTGGCTATAGTGGGCTACCTTCACCTTCAGATCATGAGGTCGAACCCTAGTCAGCGCATATTAAATTTTATTGATGGTGTCGGTCCCAAATAGGCATGACCCGCATGTAAGGCGGCAGCACCAAGGTTAAATGTGCCAAATAATAATATCAGAGTCTTTCTTAAATCTAGAACGCCACATGTCAGCTTCTGGTTGATTAAAGACCAAATCTTCACATGATCTGCAAGTTGTAGGACGGCGACTCAAGTTTTGCAAGATGTAGTAATAAACATTCATATGATAGACAAGTTGTAGGATTAAATGTGTAATTAGCTCAAATGAAGACATATTACTTTGCATTTAGGGTTAGGGTTAGGGTTAGGGCCTCGAGCTTAGGGTTGAAAATGAAAGGGAAACTTTATGTCCGTTTCCGAAGAAAAAGAAAATGTAGGGTCAAATACGGAGAAGGAACCGGCATTTGGAGGAAAAGAAATGGAAACAGCAAAATCATAAATGGAAACGGCATTTGGAGGAAAAGAAATGGAAACGGAAAAGAAAACGAGGGAGCCCTTTCCGACAGAAAGGGAAACGGCAGAGGAAATTCGGGAAAAATTAATACGAAAAGTTTCCAAAAATATAACTTAGAGAGGCCCGTGCATTTAGTAGACCTACATTTACATATGACTAGTTAAATGCCCGTGCGTTGCTACGGGATAGAAAAATATATATGCACTGATCAAACAATTGTCGTAATTCAACATTTTGCCTCACATGATGACATGTGGTTCTATTCATACTATTGCAACAAATATCGATTCTTCCCTCGCAATTTCAAAAATACATCATCTACCGCCTATGTGTGAGATGATTCAAAAAAAAATATTTCCAAGTAAACCTTTTTATCCAGCACAAGAGATGATGGTATACTTATTTCTTATTTACAAATAATGAATATACACAGAGTGCAATGACAATGTCAGTCTATTATTATTCTTCAGCGACAACAAAGATAATACATTTATGCCCTCATGGAAATTTAAAGAAAACAAGCATAGAGTACATCTGAGAAAATAAACTAAAACAAAAAAAAACTAATTAACTAAAATCCCCTCTTCTTTGCACTTACATAATGTCAGTCATGTTCATTTGCCTTAAACATCCATCCCCTACCGCAGGAGGTCTTCCATGTGCATAGGAGATGGAGAAGCTGGATATGAACCTCCATTATCGGCTTGTCTCTCCTCTTCCTCCGGTGCTCATCGCCACCCAGGTCGAGCAACAACCTAGATCTAGTCAATCCTCGATGTTCCGTTATCCTCCATGGTGGCCAAGAGTTCTCCCCACCTCGTTTTTTCGCCAGTTGAATGCTCGAGGTCCCAAGTCCCTGCTCGTTTCTATTAGTTCTTACTTAATTGATCTATATATAATATGAATGAACAAATGAACAATATTTAATATCTTATTTCTTGAAATATCAATATTTCAAACAACATAGTTCCAAAAGGAGACAGATTTAGGCATCAGCTAATTTGAGTCACATGACTTGAGGTTTCAGATTTCGATGCAGAGGTAGAGTAAAATTTTGATATGAGTGTAACATACAGATGTCTGACGACTTAGAGCTTAGTGATTGCACAATTCACATCATTTAATAGCTTGAAATTGCAATATGGTTGGCATATATTCTATTCCGTTTAAAAGAACCGACAACAGCATCTCCTACTTTTAAAAAATACCAAAAAATACCATCCAGAATATGTGCAAACTATTTCCTCCAAAATTAAAAATAAATATTAACTCTGCAATATCATGTTTACATGCTACATATAACAGCTAAAAAAAGTAACTCTTGTGTTTAATAATCCCATAACAAACCGGTCGGGCCAGCCACCTCCTTTTTCTTTGACCATCTACACCAAGTCCACTCCAAGCTACAAAACATCATTGCCCCTACAACAGCAAAACATCTTGTAGCTTTAATCATGGGGCATGTGTGCAGCAGCTTGACAATGGACGTACACACATGTAAGAATATATGTACATATATCTCACCATGCCATTAGCTTGACTAACATCCCAAGTGTACAGAGATAGAGTAAATGATTCAGAATATTTCAGCCATAGATCATCTCTGCGAACCTGAAAAACTTCAACTTTTACTCAGACCAATATATGCCAGAAAAAACAAAGTGTCAGACAAAGTTCTCATTATTTACACCCTCTACATATATCAGACAAACAGAAAACGAAATTTCTAAATCAGCTATTGCTTTCGGTCCGCTCTTTGCAAAAGAACATAAGTAAAGTAAAAGTCCAAAACAGATGCTCATACTGAAAACACAACAAAACAATAAGAAGAAAATGACTTCAAATGAGCAAATAAGAACATATGCTTGTATTGAGGAAAGCTAGTGTTGCCTGTAGTTTCTTATTCTTCTCCAGTCTCTTGTTTCCTACAGAGCTGCAAAATTGGCTATACATGTACTTGTTAATCCGATTGATCACTACAACATCAATTGGTAATCCAAAACATGTTAGGCAGACTGATTACTTACAGGTTACATGTCTTATTGCACCGATTGACTCCACATGGATTGGTATGTAAAATGTGTTAGGCGGAATGATTACTTACAGGTTACATGTCTTATTGCACTGATTGACTTCACATGGATTGGCATGTAAAATGTACATTTCCGTAGTAGATGCAACTTACCCTAGCACGCACGGGTCCTCTGGCAAAGCCGTGATGCCCAAATCCCTCGACCAGCACATGTTCTCAGGATAGACGCTGGGAGATATATTCTCTATTTTTCCAAATTGTGCAAAATTTTCATTCAGATTTGGATCTTCACATATAGTTGCATGCCACGGCACAAATATACCACGATAAAAGCTGCAAACACATGATAACAAGAGGAGTTGGTAAAACTATGGATACAGAAGGTAAAATAGTACAAGGACTCCAAAACAATTATTATATGCAATGGGTAAAATAAATGCCATGCACATGCAATTTTTTCCTAATGCAACCAAAAATAAATACTCTGTACAAATACAACATTTGGACTGTAGACAATAGCCACACTATCATAATAAATTTGGCATGAGCAGAGACGAAACTTAAGTTCAGATTTTAGACACATCATGCTTGTCTCTGTCCGTATATGTCTAAGTAGCAAACCTGTCATGTCCATCGCATAGGTATAATGCAATTATGGAGACGATATGATATGGGTGTATATGAGAGATGACAGGTTTCATACCCAGTATGGCACAAGGGAATCTGCTCCGTTGAGCCACCGGATCCAGTAGCAATACCATCTCACCCATTGTGCAGCCTTCCTATTGACAACATCAATATGAGAGCATAACTAACTTGAAAAATCTAAAACAGTTGGTAACCAGCATCGAGCAGAGATTGAATCCCATGTACCCACGTTATTTGAAAAGAATGTAGACCATTAGAAAAATAACGTCCGTTCGATGTTTCACCGCAGCAATTCTATAGCAGAAAAAAATGGAACAATGCAGTTTCACAGTCACATGCTCAGACACAAAGCTTCTGAATTGAAGAAGTATGGGACGGCCAATCCAATGATTCATTTAGCACATACCGCATGAAAACGACTATAGGGCATTTGAACATAATACTTATGATATACAGTTTTGAGCACACCCAAAAAAAATTCTTATTAGAAATTGATAGACTGGTGGTAGTTCGGAAACATTTTGTCTAGTTCTGTCTCCAAGAATGCATGTGTGGCTTGAAAATAATAGACATTACAATCAAAAGTTGTTACAATGTCATAAGAAAAGTAGTTGATTAATATAGAATTAGGAATCTAGGTTATCATGCTGTACATCAATACCCGAATGCTAAATCGGTCAACCGATAATGCTACATATTCATTTCTCGCATAGCTCATCTGCGGATCAATCAAAGAAAAACAACTTCAAAACGGACGGTAATCATTCTCCAAAAGTATATTAACGCTACCCCGGTTACAGATTTCAAGTTAATTCAACGGGGCAAACAAATCTATCGTTGCATACATCCCCATGAATACAAACACTACAGGGAGCAAATCGCAGCACCAAAACCAATCGATTTATGGGGTGGGGGAGGGAGTGGTATTCTTGCCTGGCTCTGATGACTCGCTGCCATTGGCAAGCAGGCAGATCCCGGAGCGGAGGACGCGGTTCATTGCACTGGCCCATCGCACCGATCTCGTCCTCGTCCTCCCTTCGCAGCACTCGTCCATCAGGCGCATCACGAACGCCTCGCCGCCGACATCAGCCACGAGATATAGCAGGAACATCTGCATCAGGCCCCCATGTATGTGTGCCTTGAGTTCGAAATCCATCATTGTGGGGGAGGTCACCCATCGCTGTGGCGGCAGGGGTGGGGAGGAGTGGGACATGGTGGAAGACAGGGTGAACCCCACAGGGAAGGAGGGCTGCCGCGTGCGCTGAGCACCGGGGCGGTGCGGGCTGTGCAGGGTTGGTGCCTTGGTGGTGGCTTTCCAGAGAGAGACGAAGGAGGTTGGACGAAAGAGCGACTATTGATGGGCCTGGCCCATGTGAACGCTGCGGGATGAATTGACGAAGGATTTGACGAAGGGAACGACGTACCGTCTGATCACGGAACAGGTTCCTCTTTTTTAAGTAGTAGAGAAACTGAGCTTGGCCCGTATCATTTTCTCTACTACTTATGTGTCCCTAATCATTTTGTATAACTGCGTGTGCATGCAGTCGTTAAACTATGTGTGCTACTTTATGTTGAATTACCACTTGTCAAAGTTAAGTGATATATCTTATCTTATTGTCTTTTTATTTATGTGTGTCTTTCGGTCTACAAATCAAGGTATTATGCCGCATTTTGTTGTGGCAAATATCCGTTTTCGTAAAATAATCGCTATATATCCGCTATGTATTCATATCCGATGATTTCCGCTTTCTATTTGTTTCCGGGGTTTTCGATTCCATTTTCGATTTCGACAAGATAGAGGGAAACAAAAACGATAAAGCATGCTTCCGTCCGTTTCCGTTTTATTTTCAACCCTACTCGAGCTACTCATGTAAGATTGCAAAATTTTGTTGGTCTGACATTTTTGTAAGAATGGAATGCCTTCGAAGATTTATGGTGTTTGCCTTCCCCGGGGGTAAAAAACCCCAAAATGGGTTGTTTTGTGGTACCCTCAAATGATTAAATTTATTTTCGTTCATCTAAAGGCCTACAATAGTTCATACTACTGTCAAAAACCTGAGAAGTATGATCCATAACTCTGGCAAATTTTGGCAGCGCTCACAAAAAGGCCTTAGACGGGCCCGACTCAAGAGACCAAGTGAGTCTGGCCCAGTTCCAGACACTATGTCATTGTTAAAAAAAACATTCTAACTCTCCTTCCTTCTTCGTGTGGTTCCTGCGGGAGCACGTCCGTATAGAGATATGCTTCGGAGACAGCCCTTGGCCGGAAGTCGTGCCTGGAACTGGGCGGAGGCGATGGCGTCGATCGTCAGCGGAGGTACGACATCGACATGGTGCATGGAGGCGCTGGCCTGGTCCTTCTTGGCAGATGCGCACCAAAGCGTTCGTGGCGGCGGAGATCCGTCTCGGTGATGATGGCGTCTTAGCGCAACTCGAAGAGGACCTACACATCTGATGACCCACAAGTATAGGGGGTGTATCGCAGTACTTTCCATAAATAAGAGTGTCGAACCCAACGAGGAGCAGAAGGTGTTGACAAGCAGTTTCGATGAGGATTCACTGTAAATGCTCACAGACAAGTATTCAGGGGGTTTTAATATAGCAGATGAATAAAGTACAAGTAAGTAAAATGCGAGAGTAATAATTGCAGCGAGTGGCCCAATCTTTTTTGGCACAAAGGACAAGCCGGTTTGTTTACTTATAATGACCAAACGTTCTTAAGGACACATGGGGATTTAGTCTAGTGCTTTCGCTTCATATAGCTGATTAATCTTCATTGTTTTGATAAGTGTTGTGTGGGTGAACCTATGCTAATGCACCGCCCTTCCTAGGACTAATACATACTTGTGATTATACCCCTTGCAAGCATCCGCAAATACAAGAAAGTAATTAAGATAAATCTAACCACGGCCTTAAACTCACAGATCCTGCTATCCCTCCTGCATCGATATACAAGATGCATTCCCCTAGGCCCATAAATGGTGAAGTATCATGTAGTCGACGTTCACATGACACCACTAGAAGAATAGCAACACAACTTAAATATCATAACATTGAATACTAACCAACATAATTCACTACTAACATCTAGACTTCACCCATGTCCTCAAGAACTAAACGAACTACTCACGAGACATCATATGGAACATGATCAGAGGTGATATGATGATGAATAACAATCTGAACATAAACCTTGGTTCAACGGTTTCACTCAATAGCATCAATAACAAGTAGAAATCAATACGGGAGAGTTTCCCCTATCAAACAATCAAGATCCAACCCTAATTGTTACAGCGGTGACGAGGTGCGGCGGTGGAGATGGCGGTGATGATGATGGAGATGATGGTGATGATGATGGAGATGATGTCCAGCTCGATGGTGATGACGATGGCGTCGATTTCCCCCTCCGGGAGGAATTTCCACTGGCGGATTTCAGCCTGCCGGAGAGCTCTTTTCTCTTTGGTGTTTTCCGCCCCGCGGAGCGGGCTGTGACTTCGCGACTATCCTGCGGAGCTTAGGTTTTCGGGACGAAGAAGTACGCGAAGGAGAGGAGGCCGAGAGGGGGCTGTGGGCCCCCCTCCTCACAAGGCGGCACGGCCGGGCCTTGGCCGCGTCGGCCTATGAGGTGGGCCCATGGCGGCCCTCCTCGGCTCCCCTTACGGCTCCCTTCATCTTACGGAAAAATAGGATTTTTCATATAATTTCCGTCAATTGTTGATCTTCCAAAATATTGCATTCGACGGCGCTTTTTCCGACGGGAATCACGACTCCGGTGCGCGATCCTCCAATAATCATGAAACATGCAAAATAGATTAATAACATAAGTATCATCCCTAAATATGAAATATATCAATGAATAACAGTAAATTATGATATAAAATAGTGATGCAAAATGGACGTATCAACTCCCCCCAAGCTTAGACTTCGCTTGTCCCCAAGCGAAAGCGGAACTCGGTAAACAAGACCACATGTTTATGGAGTGAAGCGTCGATAAATAAAATACGGACAAGATGCATCATATTAACTCACACAAGACATTCTAGTAGACAACTTCCTCATATAATTCAACTTGAAACAAGTAGAAGGAAATCACAAATAAAGGTGCATAGGAAATCATAACTGGTGATGGCAAACTTTGTTCTTGGTCAGAGAACAGTTAACAGATTATACTTATCTATTGAGCAGCGCTCTCATATTAAAGCTTATAATAAACTTGCATACTCAATCATAGTAATCTCCTCATAATCATTGATAACTTTCAAAGCTATATTCATTCAGATAAAACTTGTACTTAAACAAGGAAGAGTAAAAGGCATGATTAAGTAGATCACAATATAGATGGTTTGATCACAACAACTCAAATGCTTGCTTGAGATGGAGGGAAATAGGTTTACTGACTCAACATAAGTAAAAGACAGGCCCTTCGCAGAGGGAAGCAGGGATCAAATCATGTGCTAGAGCTTTCTAAATTTTGAAATCATATAGAGAGCATAAAAGTAAGGTTTTGAGAGGTGTTTGTTGTTGTCAATGAATGGTAGTGGGTACTCTAACCCCCTTGCCAAACAGACCTCCAAAGAGCGGCTCCCATGAAGGACGTTATCTCTACCAGCAAGGTAGATCATCCCTCTTCTCTTTTGTTTACACATGTACTTTAGTTCATTTAAGGATGACACTCCTCCCAACCTTTGCTTTCTCAAGCCATGGCTAACCGAAACCTCGGGTGCCTTCCAACATTTCACATACCATGAAGGAGTGTCTATTGCAAAATTAAGTTGCTTACTGATGAATCAGGGCAAAACATGTGAAGAGAATTATTAATGAAAGTTGATTAATTGGGGCTGGGAACCCCGTTGCCAGCTCTTTTTGCAAAATTATAGGATAAGTGGATGAAGCCACTAGTCCATTAGTGGAAGCTGCCTAACAAGGCTGAAAGATAAAACACCACATACTTCCTCATGAGCTATAAAACAATGACACAAATAAGAGGTAATAATTTTTGAATTGTTTAAAGGTAGCACATGAAGTATTTACTTGGAATGGTAGGGAAATACCACATAATAGGTAGTTATGGTGGACACTGGTGGCATAGGTTTGGTTTAAGGGTTTGGATGCACGAGAAGTATTCCCTCTCGGTACAGATCTTTGGCTAGCAAGGTTAATTAGCAAGCATAAGAGTTGAGGGAAACAGACAAATATACATGTGATAGAAACAATCATGCATCTTCCTTGTAAGCACAAACAAATTTTAACTTCGAGAATACTAAGCTAGGAACTAACAAGAAAGATAATAACATATCTACATGTATTTCCTCTTTTCTACTTAAACTCAAGGTGTTGTTGCTATTGACCAATGCTAAGTTTGCCAAAACCAAATAGATTTACTCAATGCTCCCAAAGTGATACCAATACTAACAACAAGATCAATCATATAATAGAGATTGCAAACTAACATAAGATGTGCAATATG
Source organism: Lolium rigidum (assembly GCF_022539505.1). Taxonomy (NCBI): domain Eukaryota; kingdom Viridiplantae; phylum Streptophyta; class Magnoliopsida; order Poales; family Poaceae; genus Lolium; species Lolium rigidum. The sequence goes on along the minus strand of NC_061510.1, from coordinate 230,716,717 downwards.
TAAATGATAAAACTTCTCATTAATATTCCATAACGATAACTCACACCAAGGGATACATAGATAACCAACTAAAGAGAGATACTCCCATACCGCAACACATCTTATATGATAACTTCCCTACTTATGATATGACACTACTTGATAGTAAAAAGGTAAAAGGTAGTGATGATGTGATACCGCGGCACTCCCCCAAGCTTGGAACAAACCAAGGGGGTGCCAATACCAATGATAAATTACTCCTTCGGTGGTGGTGAATTCTTCCCATCATCAGACTTCCAAGGAAGAGGCTCTCCATCAATAAACGACATCTTGGTCTCAGGGATCCTGAAACTAGCAGCATAGCTTATGTGTTTAAACCTGTTTTCATACTCACGGTTTTGATTCGAACATCATAGAGTTGAGCTTGGAGTTTGTTGGTGGTGTCGTGAAGTGAGAGGATATCGTTCCACGGCTTTGCGGTCTCCTTCTCGTGTTCATCAATAAGTTCGAAACGATCTTGTGGAAGATGTCCACTTCACGCTCAGCCATCTTCTTGTAGTTAAAGACCTCTTGTTCTAGCTTCTCCATCCTGTCTTCCAAGCTTCCTTCTCCCTTAGGACCCAGGACATCTTCAATGCTGCAACTCTCCATCTACGAGCAGCAATTCCTTGGGATGCATCTTCAACTCGCTCATGTACGGGTTGACGACGTCCTCAAGGAAGCTGTCCTTCGGAGTTCCCGACGAAGACATGGTGGCTCTAGATCCGACGCAGATCCAGAACTGTTACCTATTCAAAGTCGAACTCTGCAGGATTGTCAACTTGGCCTTTGATGAAGGCCTCCGGAGTTACCACTTGAATAACATCAACATCTTTATTATAAGAATCACCAGAGATATAATGCTTGAGTCTTTGTCCATTCACCACTTGTGTGGCATTACCTTGCAGAGAGCTAATTTTAATCGCTCCTGATCGATACACCTCATCAATGACATATGGTCCTTCCCATTTTGAGAGTAATTTCCCTGCAAAAAATCTGAGACGAGACTGATACAATAGGACTTTATCTCCAAGATTAAATTCTCTTTTGATAATTCTCCTATCATGCTATTTCTTAACTTTCTCTTTAAAGAGTTTAGCATTTTCATACGCTTCACTTCTCCATTCATCTAGAGAACTCAATTGTAGCAATCTTTTCTTACCGGCAAGTTTAGGATCTTTATTTAGTTCTCTCACAGCCCAATAATCTTTGTGCTCTAGTTCTAAAGGTAAATGACAAGCTTTCCCATAAACCATTTTATACGGTGACATACCCATGGGATTTTTATAAGCAGTTCTATAAGCCCATAGTGCTTCCTTCAATTTAATAGCCCAGTTCTTTCTAGATTTATTAACGGTCTTTTGCAAGATAGATTTAATCTCTCTATTTGATAATTCTACTTGCCCACTAGTTTGAGGATGATAAGAGGAAGCAATTCTATGATTAATACCATATTTAGCAAGAGTTTTTCTAAAACCACCATGAATAAAATGGGAACCTCCATCAGTCATAATATATCTAGGAACTCCAAATCTAGGAAAAATAATATCTAAAAGCATTCTTAATGAGGTCTCACCATCAGCACTTTTTGTAGGTATGGCTTCCACCCATTTAGTAACATAATCAACAGCGACAAGTATATGAGTGTTACCTTCTGAAGAAGGGAAAGAACCCATGAAGTCAAATCCCCAACAATCGAATGGTTCAATAACAAGAGTATAATTCATAGGCATTTCATTGCGTCTGGAGATATTACCAACCCTTTGACATTCATCACAAGATAAAATAAACTTTCTTGCATCTTTGAAGAGAGTTGGCCAATAAAAACCTGATTGTAGAACCTTTTGCGCGGTTCTATCTCCGCGTGATGTCCTCCATAAACACTACCATGACACTTACTCAATATCTCTTGTTGTTCATATTCGGGAACACATCTTCGCAGAATACCATCCACTCCTTCTTTATATAAGTGTGGGTCATCCCAAAAATAATGCCTCAAGTCATAAAAGAATTTCCTCCTTTGCTTGAGCTGAAAAGGTTGGAGGCAAGTACTTGGATACAATAAAGTTAGCATAATCAGCGTACCAAGGACTATCTCGCGAGCTCACCTTTATTACGACCAATTGTTCATTTGGAAACTATCATTAACAGGAACAGGATCATAAGCAATATTTTCCAATCTAGACAAATTATCAGCGACATGATTATCAACACCTTTCCTATCTATAATATGTAAATCAAATTCTAGCAAAAGAAGTACCCATCTAATAAGCCTTGGCTTAGCATCTTTCTTTTCCATAAGGTATCTAATTGCAGCATGATCAGTATGAATTGTAACTTTTGAATCAACAATATAAGATCTAAACTTGCCACAAGCAAAAACTACAGCTAATAATTCTTTTTCAGTTGTAGAATAAATTCTTTGAGCAGCATCAAGAGTTTTGCTAGCATAATGAATAACATTCAGTTTCTTATCTACTCGCTGTCCAAGAACAGCACCTACAGCAAAATCACTAGCATCACACATAATCTCAAAAGGTAAATTCCAATCAGGAGGTTCAACTACAGGAGCAGTTGTTAAAGCTTTCTTTAGAGTTTCAAAAGCTTCCTTACAATCATCATCAAAAACAAAAGGTACATCTTTTTGAAGAAGATTAGTAAGAGGCTTTGAAATCTTAGAAAAGTCTTTAATAAATCTCCTATAAAACCCGAGCATGACCAAGAACACTACGAATACCTTTAACATCCCTAGGATAGGGCATCTTCTCAATTGCTTCAACTTTAGCTCTATCAACTTCAATACCTCTCTCAGAAATTTTATGTCCCAATACAATTCCTTCATTAACCATAAAATGGCATTTCTCCCAATTAAGAAGGATTAGTTTCTTCACATCTCTGCAATACTTTATCAAGGTTTCGCAAGCAATTATCAAAAGAATTCCCATAGACAGAAAAATCATCCATGAATACCTCTACAATATTCTCACAAAAGCCATGAAAAATAGCAGACATGCATCTTTGAAAAGTAGCAGGAGCATTACATAAACCAAAAGGCATACGCCTATAAGCATAAGTTCCATAGGGACAAGTGAAAGTGGTTTTCTCTTGATCTTTAGTTTTAACGACAATTTGTGAAAACCCAGAATAACCATCAAGAAAGCAAAAATGAGTATTTTTAGACAACCTTTCTAACATTTGATCAATAAATGGTAAAGGGTAATGATCTTTCTTAGTAACTTTATTAACTTTTCGATAATCAATGCACATTCTATACCCTACAACTACTCTTTGAGGGATGAGCTCATCATTATCATTAGGCACAACAGTCATTCCTCCTTTCTTAGGAACACAATGCACAGGACTAACCCATCTACTATCGGCAATAGGATATATAATACCGAGCTTCAAGAAGTTTTAATACCTCATTCCTTACCACATCCTTCATCTTCGGAATTAGACGCGCGATGTTCAACAACAGGCTTTGCATCATCTTCCATATTGATAGTAGGTTGGCAAATAGAGGGAGAAATCCCCTTCAAGTCATCAAGAGTGTAGCCAATAGCTCCTCGGTGTTTCTTCAATATTTCCAATAACCTTTCTTCCTCAATATCTGAAAGCTTAGAACTAATAATAACACGATATATTTTCTTATCATCAATATGAGCATACTTAAGATTATCAGGCAATGGTTTTAAATCAAAAACAGGATCTTCCTTTGGTGGTGGTGTTGTACCTAAATCTTCAACCGGCAAGTCATGTTTAAGAATAGGTTGACGAAGGAAAATTTCATCAAGCTCATTTCTTTCTTCCCTAAAGACTTCACTCTCACTATTCTCGCAAATGTTGATGCAAAGGATTATTAGGAGCAAGAGCAATAGACGCACTACTTGTTCAACTCTAAAATCATTATTAGGCAAATCAGCTTTATAAGGAGTTTTGGCAAATTTAGAGAAATTAAACTCATAAGATTCACCAGCAAATTTAGTCATAATTTTTTCCTTCTTGCAATCTATAACAACTCCACAAGTATTTAGGAAAGGTCTACCAAAAATAATAGGACAATACTTACTAGCAGCAGAACCAAGTACCAAAAAGTCAGCAGGATATTTAATCTTACCACATAGAACTTCCACATCTCGAACAATACCAATAGGAGAGATAGTTTCTCTATTAGCTAGCCGAATAACCACATCAATATCTTCAAGTTCACAAGAACCAATTTCATGCATGATCTCCGTATAAAGCTCATAAGGAATGGCACTAATACTTGCACCAATGTCACATAAACCATAATAACAATGATCACCAATTCTAACAGAGAGCATAGGAACACTGGCTTTTCTAGACTTATTAGGATGCGAAACAATATTAGAAGCATCTTCACAGAAAATAATATGACCATGTTCTACATTTTCAGTCACAAGATCTTTAATTATTGCAACAACGAGGTTCAACCTTTATTTGTTCTTCAGGTTCTATAGGTTTCTTTGCACTTTTATTAACCGCACTAGATATAACAGAATACTCCTTCATTTTAGCAGGGAAAGGAGTTTTTTCAATATAAGCTTCAGGAAGAATATGATCAACAGTTTCAATTATAGCACATTTATTTATAGATGAATCAATTTTATCTTTATATGGTTCATGATACTTATCAAAATTCTTCATAGGCAATTCAAAGTGAGAGGCAAAAGCTTTATAAAAGTTTGCAACGACTTGAGAATCAAGACCATAAGTAGCACTCATATTACGAAATTTATCAGTATCCATAAAGACTTCAATGCATTTATAATCATAGTTTATACTGACTCTCTATCTTTGTCGTTCTCCCATCCTTCAGTATTCTCCTGGATCCGATCAAGAAGGTCCCTTTTAAACTCTTCTTTGTTGCGTGTAAATGATCCAGAACAAGAAGTATCCAGCAAAGTCTTATCTTGAAAAGACAATCTTGCATAGAAATTATCAATAATAATATTACCAGGAAGCTCATGAATGGGGCATTTGAGCATTAAAGACTTCAATCTCCCCCAAGCTAGCTTGGGCAATACTCTCTCCATCATGAGGCCAGAAATTATATATGCGGTTCCGATCTTTGTGAATTTCACTTGGAGGATAGAATTTGGAATAAAATAAAGGCACAATGTCCTCCCAATCAAGAGAATCCCTATTCTTCAGCAATTTATACCAATGCGCTGCTTTACCAGATAGCGATATAGAGAATAGTTTCTTGCTAACTTCATCCATAGCAATACCTGGCGCCTCATCCACTACCTTTGCAGTAGTAGTAGATTTTCCAAAGAGGAATTCAAGAGAAGACCCCTCCATAATGAATTATAGCAGCAGGCAGAAATAAAAACAACACGTACAGTAAAGGTTTCCCTTACCAATTCCACTTACCAATAGCGCTTCACTCCCCGGCAACGGCGCCAGAAAATAGTCTTGATGACTCACAAGTATAGGGGGTGTATTGCAGTACTTTCGATAAATAAGAGTGTCGAACCCAACGAGGAGCAGAAGGTGTTGACAAGCAGTTTCGATGAAGGATTCCATCGTAAATGCTCACGGACAAATATTCGGGGGTTTTAATATAGCGGATGAATAAAGTACAAGTAAGTAAAATGCGAGAGTAATAATTGCAGCGAGTGGCCCAATCCTTTTTAGCACAAAGGACAAGCTCGGTTTGTTTACTTATAATGACCAAACGTTCTTGAGGACACACGGGGATTTAGTCTAGTGCTTTCGCTTCATATAGCTGATTAATCTTCATTGTTTTGATAAGTGTTGTGTGGGTGAACCTATGCTAATGCACCGTCCTTCCTAGGACTAATACATACTTGTGATTATACCCCTTGCAAGCATCCGCAAATACAAGAAAGTAAATAAGATAAATCTAACCACAGCCCTTAAACTGCGAGATCCCGCTATCCCTCCCGCATCGATATATTAACGGGGGTTTAGGTTTCTGTCACTCCGGCAACCCCGCAATTAGCAAACGAATACAAGATGCATTCCCCTAGGCCCATAAATGGTGAAGTATCATGTAGTCGACGTTCACATGACACCAAATAGCACCACAACTTAAATATCATAACATTGAATACTAACCAACATAATTCACTACTAACATCTAGACTTCACCCATGTCCTCAAGAACTAAACGAACTACTCACGAGACATCATATGGAACATGATCAGAGGTGATATGATGATGAATAACAATCTGAACATAAACCTTGGTTCAACGGTTTCACTCAATAGCATCAATAACAAGTAGAAATCAATACCGGGAGAGTTTCCCCTATCAAACAATCAAGATCCAACCCTAATTGTTACAGTGGTGACGAGGTGCAGCGGTGGAGATGGCGGTGATGATGATGTAGATGATGGTGATGATGATGGAGATGATGTCCAGCTCGATGGCGATGACGATGGCATCGATTTCCCCCTCCGGGAGGGAATTTCCCTGGCGGATTTCAGCCTGCCGGAGAGCTCTTTTCTCTTTGGTGTTTTCCGCCCCGCAGAGGCGGCTGTGACTTCGCGACTATCCTCTGGAGCTTAGGTTTTCGGGACGAAGAAGTACGCGAAGGAGAGGAGGCCAGAGGGGGCTGTGGGCCCCCTCCTCACAAGGCGGCACGGCCAGGCCTTGGCCCGCGCCGGCCTATGAGGTGGGCCCATGGCGGCCCTCCTCGGCTCCCCCTTCTGGCTCCCTTCGTCTTCTGGAAAAATAGGATTTTTCATATAATTTCCGTCAATTGTTGATCTTCCGAAATATTGCATTCTGACGGCGCTTTTTCCGACAGAATCCCGACTCCGGTGCGCGATCCTCCAATAATCATGAAACATGCAAAATAGATGAAATAACATAAGTATCATCCCTAAATAAGAAATATATCAATGAATAACAGTAAATTATGATATAAAATAGTGATGCAAAATGGACGTATCAACATCTAACGAGGCTAGTTGCAGGAGAGGGAGATCAGCTCGAAGACGATGCATGCATTATTTGGAACACACAAAGAATTATTGAAACAATCGAGCAGCTAGGCAACGGCACAACGCACGACGATGTCCACCAATGAGCCTGGCGCACACCTAGCATGTAGATGCCTCGACCACGTCAGCATAAGTGCACAGGATGGCCCCCGCCCTCTCCGACGCGCCAGTCTTTCGTCCCTGGCAGTGATGTTCCTTGATCTCCGGCAAGGCGGACGTAAAGCAGGGTGGCTACGCCGCGCACGACGGCCTCCATGACGCGCTTAGTAGGAAGACACCTCGTCTGAGGCAGCGCGCATGCTTGGTGAGGTAGATGCCTCGTCCGGCCTTCGGTGATTGCCTACTTGCTCTCGTGATGGGATCCAGGACATCACGAGGAGTCCAGAATGGTTCGGAGAATAAGATTCATATAAGGAAAGTTATTTTCCGGGGTTCGGAGAAGTTCGGGAATATTTTGGTGGAAGACTGGAGTGTTTCTAGAAGGTTCCGGAGGGGCCACTAGTGGGCCCACGACCCCGGAAGGGGCAACATGAGCCGAGGTAGTGCAGCCCAGCCCTAATGGGCTAGGCGCACCATGCCTCAAGGCCCAGGCCGGCCAAACCCCCCTAGGTTAAGGGAAACCACTAGTAGGAAAAGCCTCATCAGTGGCGCACCAAAAACACATTCTGTGGCGCATCGGTGGTGCGCCACAGAATTCTCGCCACAAAAATAAGGATTCTGTGGCGCACCGGCCAATGCGCCACGTAAGCTTATTTACGTGGCGCACCGGACGTGGTGCGCCACGGAAACAGAAGTCTTATTTCGTGGCGCACCACCGCCGGTGCGCCACAGTAATTTTTTTAAAATTTCAAAAAGTGGCGGCCAGATCTAGATCTAGATCTAGATCTGGGGCCGCCGAATTTTTTTTTAAATTTTTCTGGAAGGTCGCCGGAGGTGGGTGGGAGGGTGGAGGATGAGGCCGGCCGGAGGAGGTGGTGGTGGTGGAATAGGAGGTGGAGGTGGTGGTGGTGGTGGTGGTAGAGGAGGAGGAGGAGGAGGTGGTGGTGGTGGTGGTGGTGGTGGTGGAGGAGGAGGAGGAGGAGGTGGTGGTGGTTGTTGTTGTCGCCGGAGGAGGAGGAGGAGAAGGTGGTTGTTGTGGAGGAGGTGGTCGCCGGAGGAGGTGTTGGTCGTGGTCGCCGGAGTTGTTGGTCGCCGGAGTTGGTCGCCGGTGTAGGAGAGGAGAGAGAAGTGGAGAAGTGGAGGAGAGGAAGAGAAGAGGAGAGGAGGAGAAGGGGAGAAGTGGAGAAGTGGAGGAGAGGAAGAGAAGAGGAGAGGAGGAGAAGGGGAGAAGTGGAGAATGGGAGAAGGGGAGAAGTGGAGAAATGGAGGAGAGAAGGAGAAGTGGGCGCCAGAAATTTCAAATTTCGAACGTTATTTCTGTGGCGCATGGGCACTTGGTGCGCCACAGAATTTTTTTTTCTTTTTTTTGTATTTTGCTGCAAAAAATCTTTAACTGGCCGTAACTTTTTACTCTTTTCGAATTTTGGGATTCTACAAATTGTCCAACCGGGCAAGCCCCGGTGAATTCGGATGTAGATTTTTCGTGGGAACATTTTGATATATTATGCGTTTTTTTTCGAGTTCGTATGCAACCGTGAAATCCAGTTTGATGATTTTCCCACGTAATTTTGCAAAAAAAGTCGAAATTATTGTTTGTTAATTCTCAGTGGTAAAAGATGACATAATACATAGGCATCTTGAAGGAATTTATTTTTTGAAATTTTTATCTACTTTTTTTATTTTTTATAGAGGTTAAAAAGGCGATCCACGGGGGGGGGGTGTGGAGTTGCATGGAACTCATGTGCGCCACGAAATAAGGCTGCCGTGGCGCACCATCTCACGTGCGCCACGTAAGTCTTGACTCCGTGGCGCACCGGACCGATGCGCCACGAAAGTCTTATTTCGCGTGGCGCACCGGACCGATGCGCCACGAGAATGTCTTATTTCCGTGGCGCACCTGATTCCGTGCGCCACGAGAATAGTGAAACCAATGATTGGGGTTGGCCCCACCAAATTTCCGTGGCGCATGGATCCCTGGTGCGCCACAAAATTAAGCTATTTCTGTGGCGCACCGTATCTGGTGCGCCACAAAATAACTTTCTGTGGCGCATTTTAAACGGTGCGCCACAGAACTAAGCTTCGCCTATAAGGGTTTTCCTACTAGTGAACCCTAAAAGAAGGGAAACTTGGGGGGCAAGTTTACACCCCCTCTCCCTTGCGCCGGCCCTATGGCTTGGAGGAGGGGCCAAGGAAGCCTTGGCCAGCCCTGCCCCTATATAAACAGGGGAGGGGGCATGGACGCAGCCCACCCTTTTCTTCCAACCCTAGCTGCCACCTCTCTCCCTCCCCCTTCTTCATGCACAGGCTTGGTGAAGCCCTTCAGGATTAAACCTCCACCACCACCACGTTGTCGTGCTACTGGGATTCCGAGGAGTATCTACTACATCTGCTGCCCGCTGGAATGGGGAGAGGGCGTCATCATCGACACCGTATGTGTGACCGAGTACGGAAGTGCTGCCCGATCTTGTAACATCCCAAATTTTAAAATTTTCAAACTTCATGCATTGCATCATTCCAACATTGCATTTATAGGGAAAATCCAAAATTCAAATTCATTTCAAAACACCGATCCCCAAAATGGCAATATAGCCACATAGGCATATATTCCTATTTTTGTTTTATAAAATATTTTTATTTTGTCTCAAAGGTGATTCTATAGCGAAGCTCTTTTCACAAGGAATCCGTAGATATTTTATTCGTATTTTTCTGACTATTTTTGGGTGTCCAAATAGCTTTGCAAATCAAGAAAACAGAAAATAGAAAAGAAGAAAAAAACGAGGAAACAGCCCGCGCTCCACCGCAAGCCCTAGTTTTCGTTTTAACAGTGAACGCAAGCCCCCGCCATTGTCCCCAACCTCCACCGCAAGCCCCCGCTCCCCCACGACGCACGCACACGCACAGTAACCGCCGGCCACCACTCGCCCCACCTCTCCCCGCGCTCCCCACTCAGCCGAGGCCGCCCCTACAAAGCCTACGGCATCCTCTCTCTTTTCCCCCACGCCCCTGCTCCCGAGACGCCGCCAGGATGCTCTGATCGCTCGCCGGAGCAACTCCGGCATCACCACCTTCGGCCGCCCGCTGCGAACACCCGAGGCCCCCCCCCAGCCACTCCACCACCACCCGCGCCCCTGCCTCGCGATGCCCGAGCCCCTCCGCCCTTTTCCGCCGCCGGAGACGACGGGAACGCCGGCCACGCTGCCGCCCCGCCGCTGTCTTCTCCACCTCCGGCCGGCCAAGGTGAGCCCCCCCTTTTCTCTTTTCTTTTTGTTTTTCCTTTTCCCAAATAGGTAATTAATCTCGGCCGTCCCGGTTACATAGATCCAACGGTAGTGAGCGCCGATCCGGCCACAGAGGTATCGACCAGTAGCGTTGCGCCACGTGTACCAGACAACCCCTAGTTTCCGTTTTAACAGTGATTCGATAGTCCGCGCTTTATAAAAATCACAACCAGAGCTATGCTTGTCCGAAAATTACAAATTATATACCGTTGGAATCCCAAAAATATAAGGAACATTATGGAACAATAAAATATGGACTTACAGAAGTTTGAAAATCATTGAAATTTAAATGCCTCATTAGAGTACCGTGTCCATAAAATGAGATCTACATACCCTTTTTGAGTGATTCTTTTTTGCATACGCTTGCAAATGGAACCCTCTGACCAGTAGTACCAAAATCAACATTTTTATAATGTACCAAAACCCCTTTTATAATTAATGGAAGTTGCCCTTCGCCAGAGAACAATAAATGGAGTGCACTTGTGTAAATCTCATATGCATCTCATGTCTATGTATGTGCATTTGTGTCTTGCATTGTGCTTATGGTGCAATGCTATTGGTTTGTAGATTGTGATTGTGCCGACTGCAACGGTTGTGCTTGTGAAGATTGTGCCAACTCTCCACCTTATCCAGGCAAGTGACACACACCAAAAGTCCCAGTTTTTATCTATGCACAATAGAGATTTTTGTAGTATACATGTGTAGGGCCTTATGCTTGTTATGCAATCCCACTAGTCTAGATACCCCTACTTAACTTACTTTGTCGTTATTAAATTTAGTTGTTGCTCAGCTATGCTATGAAATGATTTTGTTAGTGAGTTATGAAAAAATAACTAAGTTTAATGAACTACCTGGGTGGAATTGGTATTGCTCGGTTTATGTTGATTGGTTACACCGGAGTCATGTCTATGGCGGTCGTGTGTATCACACTTGTGAATGGCCACCCAGGAACAAAGAAATCGTAGACAACGTTGCTCAATAGCTACCGTACAGCCACATGCTAATATGGGTTCTGGCTTGATGGAGTATGTTGTGAGAATCATGTAGGGGATTTTAAGTTGGTGCGGGTCCTTAGAGAATGGTCTGGGGGATTATTTCGAAAAAGTTTCGTCCTAGTCGACATCTGTCCATTTGAACAAAATGTGCATCATGGAAGAAGAGCAGACTAGGTCATGTGGGTAAATTTGTACAACCTCTGCAGAGTGTTAATCTAAGTACTTAGCCGTGTCCCCGGTTACAGATAATTTGAGCGAACTGACAAGGATCCCGTTCGAAGATCTCCTCATTCCAATTTCTTAAATAAAAATTGATGGGTGAACATGGATATGACAATTGGTGCAAGTGACTATCGGCTAGCAGGTCTTGTACCATGTCCATGGTCTGTGTCTGCAGGTGTCAAGGCTCATTGATGTCTATCGGTGGTGTCTAGGTTCATTGATGTCTATCAATGGTACCGATTAATTAGTATGAAAAAAAATGATTTGTCAAATGATAGGATAAAATTGGCTTTATGCAAATATGCCTGAGCTCTACCAGCCAAATAATCACGTATGTGTTAGGTTGCCACTTGTGTTCACCATAGTGTCATCTTCCCAATACAATTCCAAATGTATTGACCTTCGGGCTGTAACGTTTTATGTTGCAGGTTACTTCTCTAGCTGAAGATATTTGTTTAGGTTCACGAGTCTTTGCCCAACATGTCTGCATGTGGCTTCATGAAGGAAGATGGCTCCATGCTTTATGATTTCCTTGCTGCTTTAAACTCTGAAATGTGTGCTAGCCTGAGAGCTATGCAACTTGTATCTAACTATTTTGATTCCGCTGGATCTTAAGTTGTAATGAAGACCTTTGCTACTTGGTATTTCATCTTAATCTGTGTGTGCTAGCAGTTCAATCCGGGACTAGCACTGTCGGACTGCAGACTCTCACTATTTCAGGTGAGGTCACTACAGATCGCAGCACTAGAAAGGACTACAGCATGAACCGGAGTTCGTCAAGTGTACATTTACATCAACCACGAGATCTGATCTCGTTAACACTTTGGATCTTCAAGGGTATGTAGAGCTGATCTCTCTTGTTGCATAGATCTCATAGATTGGATCTTGACTTTTCCATATATTGGATATTGTTTTTATTCGTTCTTGCGGTAGAATTTTTTGTTTTTCTATGCTACAAACCCTACATGATAACCTTTGTAGGATCTTCGACATGACCCCAACCTTGCGGAGCTAGGGAGAGGTTTCCTGGGCGTTAGACACCTTAGGTGGCTACTCCAAGAACTCCCTATACATTCGATTGTCACAAGCGGGGACGATCACACATTTCAAGGAGGTATGGAGAATGAAGGTTCCGCAAAAATCAAATTGTTCCTCTGGAAGATGATTAGGGACAGTCTCCCATTGGGGGAATAGCTGGCCAAGAGGAATGGCCCGTCGGATGGGCGGTGTGTTCTCTTCGGAGAGTAGGAGGAGTATGGTTAAATTCTTGTGGGCAGGAGTGAGGAAACTTCGTCCCGCACTTGAACTCGGAAGGGGCCGAGGACTTCCTCGCCATTGTGTAATGGCTATCGGGGCCTCTAAAATGATTAGCCTAGTTTACCTCTCGCAGCCCAGCAGCTGGATGTCGTAGAACATGCGCAATAAACTAGCTATCGAGGACTCTACCATCAGCAATCCGGCCGATGCCATTTTCAAAATATCTATCTTCATGCAAGTGCTCGGAAGGTTATGGTCGAGGTTACGAGACTATATGCAAGATTGAGGACATGAGTAGCAGCAGTAGTGTTTGCCTTCAAGCCTACGTTTATGTATTGCATCCTTGTATCTCTAGAACCGGAGCTTGGAGCTGGGTGCTCGGTGGTTTGCGGGCCAAGTGTGTGTTAGACTTTGAGATCTCAGACTTATGTGTGATTTGTATCCGAATGCTTGTGTGATCACTCGGGGATTTATATATAAAACTGGGCTTTTTTTTGAAAGGAATACGGTAGGGGAAGCCCCTACGGTGATTTTATTTTAGAATAATAAGAACCTAAATTTGCGTCCCCGGGGAGTTAAATCTCGGTGGCTGGGTTGTACATCCACTTCGCTAACCAAATGAGCTAGGCTCACTTCTTTAAAAACTGGACCTTTGGCCCTATATTTAAGAAGAAAATGCAGAACTGTTGCTAAGATTTGCTGCAAGCGAAATCTAACGCAACCTAGACGTACCTTGAAAGTAGGTGTAGACGCAGACGATGGATATGGTGAGCCATACCCTAACCCAAAAAAATGAAGAATTATTTTTTTACCCCTATTGCAAGAAACATTGTCTTTACTTATTTGGCAATTTTTTTATAACAATTAAGGAGCGCAACTTTTTTTCTTTTAGAGGTGCACTCTCTAATTGTTTTCTTTGTCTGCCATTGGTTGAAAGAGATGTCAAACCTCTACTATTAGCGGATCTAAAAGAGCACCATCACTAACGATGCTTTCTAAGTTGAGAATAGACCCGCCGCAACTAACAAGACACATATCTATGTGACTACCAAGTCCTACCGCAATCCATTGACGGAGTTGGAGAATAACGAAAGAGCCATCACCTAGATCTATCGCATCCAATCGATGAAGTCAGAAAATAACGATAGATTCATCATCTCTGAACCAACATTCTTGCACCAGAGCATCCACATTACGCGGCTCACAGCGCCGCCATGGATAACGAATGACGATGGTGACACGCCAAGAAATAACCTTGCCAGATCTGAAGGATGAACAAGAAAATCAAGCTACCGATGTGAAGAATCAACAAGTACAAGTTACCGTCAACTTCGAGATATCTTCGTGATAGGCGTTGCCGGTGTGGAAGCAAAATTGAGACAGATTTATTCGCCAACGCAGCACTCCCTTTATCCAATAATAACGCACCAGACAAACCCAAAGAGGACCGACATTCCCTCGCTTATGTTCCCGGAAAGGTGAGCGGAGTGCGAGAGGGGGAGCAAACGGGCTGGCCGGTGAAGATCGAAAGAAGTGGTCGCCGCCTCCTGTGGCCTAGAGACGAGGACGGGACGAAAAGTTTTGCCTTCGGCTAACAAGATCCCAATGCGATGCATAGATGGCAGTGGACACGTGCAGAAGGCAGCAGCGCCACCGTATCTGCCCGTCTCGCCTGAGGATGTGTGTTCGCTCCTCGGCTGCCGTCGTCAGCTCGTGGAGGAGTACTCGTTGCGATGGCCTTTGCCGCAACCGCCACATGCTGTTGTCGCGCACCGCCGCCGCACTGCGGATGCCGAGGCAGCGGACCGCGGGCTGCTGACATTTTGCCCTTTCCATGGAACGCACGGTAGCTGTTCGGCGATTTGGCTAAGCAGGCATTGGGGCTTGAGAGGACACAAGAAGTTTCATCTGAGGCTCAGGTAACCAGAGAACTTGTATAACACGGTCGGCTGAATGATTCTGAATCTGTGCTTTTTACTAGTGCAATTATTCCACGGAGTAGTATTGAATCAGCGTGCACACAACATTTTTGCTACTACTAAATTGCGTTCACAAATGACTTTGCTGCTAGTGCTAGCTATTGGACAATGGTAACCCTTGGTAGTATATGTGGTCACCTGCAACCAGTCGGATCACATCATTGTAGTGTTGGAAAAGTATTGAGGACAAGAGTGAAGTAGTGGTGCAGCTGGCTGTATTTGATCGCGAGTTCTGTAAAAATACTGCAGCTTCTGCCGGGTCTGTCCTACAGTAGACCACGATAAAGACCTGGCGTGCATTTTGTTACTCCTGACAAGGACCTCCCAATTGGATGACATTCCTTAGAAACACCTCTTGGAATGACCTCATCAGTTAGTAGTATTCTCATTTGCGTCCAAAAATATTTTCATGTTGTGATGGCGACAGAAGTATACTCTGGCACTGGCTTCGGCATGTCGAGTCCCACACTTAAGATGGCATGGGCCGGGCAGCCCGGCTCGGAAATCCTGGGCCTGAACCTGAAATTTAGGGCCGATGGCCTGGGCTGGGCTCGGTCTTCACAGATGGGTACACTAATGAAGTGGCCCGGCCTGCCGGCCCATCGGGATTTTGGACTTTTTGGCTGGGCCTGGGCCTGGATTTTTAGTTTCGGGTTTCTCTGGCCCGGCCCAAAGTATGCTCAGTAGTAAAGGAGCGCCAACTTAGTCCTCGGCCATGGATTCTGGTTCTTCACTGGCCATCTGTTTCCCCAGAACCCGCAGATGAATCTTGGTCATGCCATCTTTGCTCTGTTTCTTTGCTCGCAACCTTATTAGCTCTGTTGCTATTGGTATTGCTTTGGATGTGTGTAGATTGAGACTTGACATCTTTCTTCATTTATGTTTTTTTATTCTTTTGGAAATTCCAGTTTTAAGTGGCCCTCAAAATCCTTTTACCTCTTCATTTTGTTTGCACTCCATTAGCTACTTGTACTCTTGTATGAATTTGATGATGTAAGATATACATTTCAATTACCTTCAAGTACTACTACAAGTGTTCATGATGTTTTAATCAACAAATATGGCACAATATATGTATCTATGCGCTGTCCACAGAAACTGCATAGAAGCCACTTTTATTCTATGATGGGGAAGGTTTTGAGCTCCTTTCTAGTCTCCAGTATTTTAAGTCAAGAAGTTGTCTTCTCTGTATACCGCATGGAGTAGTGCACAAATTGCGCCAGATTCAGTAAGCTAAGAGCAGCCATCATCCAGAAGAAATAGTCCAAATGCCCTTCGTTCAGGTTGTCTGGGATCCACCCAGGTGCCCCACCTCGCGTCGTGGCTGCAGCGACAACACCAAATATGATCGTGTTAAAGTAAGATCCAGATGCAACTGCAAGCTGTGCAAATGCTGCGCAAAGGCTCTTCATGGTATACGGGGCCTGATCATAAAAGAACTCCATCATGCCTATTCCGGCGAAAACTCCAGCTGCACCTGTCAGTATGTATGATGGTGCTTGCCACAGAATGCTCATTGGAACGGGCATATTCCTGCCTGACATGCCACTGGCTTGTGCATTCGTTAGCCTCTTCATCTCTAGTATTGCTGAGTAGACCATGGTCAGCATGGAAAGTGCAAAGCCAATTCCGAGGCGCTGCGTTTGCGAGAAGCCCTTTTCCTTGCCAGTATAACGCCGAGCCAGTGGGACTAACACGGTTTCGTAGATGTACACCCAGATAAGGGCGCTGAGCACGCTAACAGTAGAGAGGGAGGCAGGCGGGATTGCAAATGGGCCTACACGGTTGTCCATGACCATCCCCTGCTCTATAAATGTTGACGTCGTCTGCCCACCAACTGCATAGAAGATCATGAAAGATGCCCAGACGGGAAACATCCGTAGCAGAGTCTTCAGCTCCTCAACTTGGGTCACTGTGCAGAGACTCCATGAACACATCGGCAACATCTTGCTTGTCTTGTCTAATGGGGGCAGCACAATGGCAGCCTTGTCAAGGAATCTGAAGAATGCAATCACATAAAAGAGGTAAGTTGTCACATTTTACTTATAGATGTATTTCTACATACGGTTCTTTAGCAAATTTCTGATCTTAATTGTACTTGCAAGATGTCACAGCTCACAAGAGAATTGTGTTTTATATCAAACATGTCGTAGGCTCGTAGCTCAATGCAAGTGATTATTCTCAAATGTCAAATTTAGATTATAAGCTTACTTGTATTATCAATTGTCAAATTTAGACTATAACTTTACTTGTATTCTGCAAATTGAAGTACCTGAACTGATTCGTATGCTGAATTTTTTGACTTGATTCAGCTGGTGATGACGAATTTGTCAGCTCATACAAAAGCGAGATATCATCGGGCAACTGCACGTGCCACTTCCTGACAGCCGCAATGACCACTTGACAGATACTTTTGAATGGGCTTGCTCCCAGTTTCCTAAACCTGTACACCCTCGAACCACCAACAAGTACTGCCAGGCCCAAGATCATGAGCACAGCTGGGATCGCAAAGCTGATTCCCCACCCTACGTTGTTTTGCAACCAAACAAGCACTGTGCCTGACAGAAGGGAGCCGAGACTGATTAAGAAGTAGTACCAGTTGAAGAAGGAGCCCTTCTTCTGTAGCTCCATCGGGTCCCCGCTATCGAACTGGTCAGCCCCAAAGGCTGAAGTGCAGGGTTTGATACCACCGCTCCCAAGAGCGACAAGGTAGAGTGCTAGGTAGACCACAGCACGATGAACACCAGCACGGTAGTAAGATGTTGGGACTGATGCTGAAACTGTGAGTACGAGTATTCCCTGTCAACATGGAAGTGGAAGCGTTCAGAGTTGCAGGTACCTTACAAATCGGGTCGGTTAGCTGTGCTGTACTTACGATGGTGGAGACTGGGAGGGAGACGACCATTGTCCAGTATCTTCCCAGATATGTATCACCCAAGAAGGCTCCAATAAGCGGCGTGAGGAAGCACGCGCCGACCCAGGCTGAGACATTCTGTGCGGCGGTTACTTTGCTTTCGTGGAGCACTGTCGTGAGATAGGTCACCAAATTCGCCGCAATTGCGAAGAAGGCAACACATTCGCAGAACTCGACGCCTAGGATGCATTTGTTCTAGTGTTAGCCAGTAACAGAAAAACAGGAAAACAGGAGCTGGTTGCATGAACTGCTATCTCTTTATACCTAAAATCATGTAGCACGCCCTCCAGTTGCCTGTGTTGCGCTTCAGAGCAGGCTGTCCGCTGATATCGATTGTTCCATCGCTGGTGTATTCTGGACCTACATCCTACAGGAGAGTACCGAAATATCCATTTCGGAATTTGTAAACTGTAAACCTCTCAGAAAAATAGGCAACAAACTGAGTATATGTGCTAACTGAAATTTGTAAACTGACGATTCAGTTTGATGTTAATTATGTCTACCATCGCTTTGTCCCTATGATGTAGTCATGAGGAGAAGAAGAGAAGAGAAAAGAAAAGAATATAATACCTGACGATCGGGCTGGAGATGAAGAAGGGGGCTCTCCTCGTCTGCTGCTTCCATGGCTGGCGGTAGCCTAGAGGATGGAGGAGGATTGCACGATGATTTAGGAAAGGTTCTCTGCGGCACAGAAATTCGCAGGCAAAGCTCCTAAAAGCTACTATAGTTGCAAGGGCCAACGGCCAGGACATCGCTCTCTCATTGTCACTCACTTCGCAAAGCGATTCACAAATTATAATATGTGTGCATGATGCTTTCTAGTTTTCAAATCAAGAAGACACACACCTTTGCAAAGACAATCAACCATGTGCACTGCTACGAGACAGTTAATTATGTCGTAGGGACAGAGAAGATGCTTAAGACAAAGTTATGTGACGAAAGATTTGTAGGGTACAAAGATGCCTATGGTGTAGCTAGTGTACAGAAGACGCTCCACCTGCACCACAAGGCCGTCCAAAGCTCCTAGATTAATTAATTCATCTTCTGTCTTTATCAATATCTGAATTGACAAGGGATGGGAATATTACACCTGTGGGTGTCTCTCAAATAGAGTCTAACTGCTAGATTACGTCGAGTGTGATGAATTCAATGATTGAAAAAAACTAAAATATGGATGAAATTACATAAAGAATCTTTGTATCAAAGAAGAGGACCCAAAATGAATGCATCACTCACCAAGTCATAAAATTCTATACAAAATAGAGAAAGTTTAAAAATAAAGGAAAAACGTCAATGAATTTTAGTAGATAAAGTATTCTATCATATTCGAACCGAGGTTCTGGTGAACGAATAATCATTAAGTCCCCCTCTTTATGGACAAGATATACAAAGAGATCCGCCAACTGTCTTTTTAGTGAATATTTAAAGATAGATTTTGAAAGATAGATATTATGAATAGTTCTATGTTGTATCACTTTACCACCATATATGCGGGAAACTCCAATTGATGGATGCCAGTCCATGAATATTCTGCCTTCTCTTACGTGGTTTTTTTTGTGTGTAATCGTAATATAGAAATTATCTTGTTGCAATCATATGAATCAGTTCAATTAAAACCTTAGATTTATACTAGAGCCACGACGATTGAGTCTAAAGCTAAACCAAGGATTTTTCGAATAAGAATCACTTGATAGTGAGTCAGTGTAATGATTCGATAAAATTGAGAGAGAGAAAAAGTTGTCTTTTAGGCAAACAAAATTAGAAGTAAGATTTTTTTTTTTATTTTATTTAAAAACTACATGAATTTTCCAGTCTCTGGTTGCGAGGTCTTAATAGTGAGTATGAATCATAGTTCCATTTTTTTTGACTTAGCTCTGCTCGTTTTGCATGTATTTCCATACAGCATTTTTATTTCATTACAACAAAAATAGCTTAAAAAAATTAGTGTTTTGACATCGTGGTTGGTTGAGGTCGTTCTTTTTTAACCTTGGTGGAATTTAATTGGACCTGTTTATTTTGGCATTTGAGTATTTTTCATGGTCGACAGCTCCTGGAACTCTTTTATAGAATTGCAACAATTCCTCCTCAACAGTTTCTCCTGCTCCTCAAAACCCCAAAGGAATGTAGTTGACGCTCCTACATCCATAGCATGAGTAGTTGAAGCAAGTGAATGATTTGAAATTCGAATTATTTCACAGAATAACACTCTAGTTATTCAAAAGAAAACTCTATTGTTCCGCATCTTGGACTAACCATCCATAGACGGTATTGAAAAAGATCCTACTCTGGTAACTTCTGTGGGTCTGTGTATAAGCATATCAACATCACTGTTTTCATTGTCTCCTCTCTCAGGAGAGGCGTTTTTTAGAACCACCCATGAGATCCACCTCTTCCCCGTCGATTCGCCGGATCTCTCGCCCTCCGGCGGCTGCTCCGGCGGCGGGAGGGCGGGGGATCCCTGTCTCACGGGTGTATATATGGTAGGGTTAGCTGGGTATCCCGCTGGCGGCGCCGTGGAGGAGCTTCGGTCGCCGGTGTGGATTTTGTTGCAGGTGTGCGGCTCCTTCGACGGCGGCGCTCGGTGGAGCTATGCGGTGGTGCGCCAGCTTCCTCCACACTCGCGGATCGGCGGATCCGCGCTGTGTGTCATCTCCCGGCTAGATCCCGTGCGGTGGAGGATCTGGATGTTTAAGTTTGTGAAGACGGCGACGTGGTGCTGCGTGGCGGAGTGATGATCCAAGGCGTTACCCCTCCGGGGGCGGTGAGTCGGGACTTCCCGTCTATCAGGGAGCTGTTTTCGTTGATCCTTGGTGTGTGGACGAACAGTGGCGGCGGCGCGTTTCTCTCTCGTCGTGGATGCCGGCGAGGTCGGAGCTCGGAAGGGTCTCTTTGTTTTTCCTTTCGTTTTCTGGGCTTTACTGTAAGTTCCCAGACTCCCAGTATCAATGAATCGCTTTCTTCTTCGCAAAAAAAAAACATTACTATTTTCATTAAGTGCGTGGAAATCTCCACTCTTCAATAAGATAATGGTTTGCTGAAACTCCAAAAGGAGCTTGCGCAATAGGAGAGCGCGAATTTTAAAGAAAAAAAATTACATTTTCAATTTCATTTTTAAAAAGGAATTTGCAAGTACACATGGATGTTTAGTATGTATCTATGTATGTATGCATGCATTGATGTATGCATGTATAAATTTTGATAGAACTATGATTTCACATAGGGCCTAAATTAATATAAAAAAAGAAAATGTGAATACGAGAAACGAATTTCTAATGCTCGTGCATTTAGAGCCATACTTTATCTTTTGATGTACACTAGTTGAATGCCCACGTGTTGCCATGGCCCATTTTCCATCATCGTATCTGTCGCATGTGGTAAACTACTCTTATTAATAAAATGGAACATGCATTTCTATCCTGGCCATGACCTGCAAAAGCGAAACTTATATTGGAACCAAATCTAAATATGGTCATATGGGACATGCAAGAAAAATACAATTTTCTCATTGCACCTATTTTGATTCCATAAAACTTATGTTTCCTTCCAACGCAATCGTGTAAGGACCTAGTGTCTCCATAAGCATATACTCCATCCGATTCTAGAATTATGTTTTACAAACTTTATGTCCTATAACCTTGTATTTTTTTAGGAGTTGATGGTCGAAATGTCTCTTTTTTAGAAATCAATGTCAAATAATTTTCTTAATGGAACTTTTTAGGAACATAGAGAGTAGGAATTTTCTTAATCGTTGGATTATTGGTGTTTTGTACACATGCATGATGAATCCTCCAAGTTCAAGCTTCTCTGCTATTCAGGAAATACATGAGAAAATGAGAACTAAGAAGGAACAACAAAATATTCTAGAAATTACAAACAGAAGAATCGGTGTTGCTCAGTATGTGAGGTTAATTTGGAACTCACAAGAACATAAATGTCGTAAATGCATTTTGGCTCATAGGTGTAGATGCAGGTACTGCTCAAAAACCCTATTTCTAAATGTTAAAAAAATATGAATTACAACACATAAAGTTTCGTGGCAAAATGACTTTTTTTTCTGACTTGCGTTAAAATACAATTTTCGTTTCTCCAAAACAGCTTCGAACGACATTTATTTTATCTTTTTTACATACGCCACAAAAAATTCTTTTCTTACAAATTTTTGTGTGCGAACATAGCATGCCCGGATGTACAGGAACTTTTTCTTTCAGAATTCTTAGACAATTGAAAATACGTTAAGAATGCATTTTTCATAATAGATGCATTTAAATCTAAGAGCCAAAACACCATGTCCCCAGTTAAGTTCTTTCATTTAGATATCAAAACACGTGTGGTTGATCAATGTTGAGACTAGAAGTACCAACTTGAGTATACGAAAGGATCCCTCAACATCATCAAAGCGAGGGAAGGAAGATGTACGAGTTTTTTGAATCACATCTATAATATCTAAATTGGAGCAACCCACTATAAGTAATTCTCTTGACATCAAACTGTACACATCAGCAAATTTCTAATTGGTCCATCTCATCCAACCTATATCAATTAATTTTTAAACAAACAAAGCAACAACACAACACGAATATGTACGGTCGTTTCCCTTTCCCCTTCGTCTCGCTTCTGGAACTGCCCGTTAGCATCTCAAGCGTCAACACTCACTAACTCTCCTCGGGCATCATTTTCCTAATAATCGTCCTCCTGAGCTTCGCGAAGGATCCATAGGATAAATGTCCTCTATATATCTTTGTTTTACTGTGCATCTGTTCGTCCGAGCAATCAAACAAATACTAAAACGTAGAGGAGAATCAAATAAGATGGGCGCCTGTGAATCAAGCAGCTACTCGAGTTCCGACATCTTCCGCAAGGTATATGCAACTGATGGTGATACACTCATACATCCTGATTCCTGATTTCCCTGTAACTTCCGACCATTCATTGCCCATAGATTGCTGAGATCGCTTCCAAGAGTGTTGGGTCTAGACAAGGTTTGGAAGTTTGGCGCCCGATACAAGGTGCTCCAAATTGAAACAGAAATCAGGTCCGCCCCTTCTAATTATACCTTCGTTCAGTTGGTTGGATTGATCCATAGTTACGTCACATGCAGGTACAAATACAAGTAACATCCGTTTTCCTTTCTCTTACTACTGTATTAGTTTTACATCGTACTCTCCATGTCTATCGCTCCACTGTGTATCAACATAAGAGAATGCTTTTGATCGCTCAATCATGAACAAAGAATGGGTGCATAAATACTTGGATGTTGCATTTTCTATATCTCTAAGAGGTGACAAACACAAAGATATATGTAGCTAATTTTCAGATATGTTGAGTCTTTGCCCAACATGTCTGCATGTGGCTTCATGAAGGAAGATGGCTCCATGCTTTATGATTTCCTTGCTGCTTTAAACTCTGAAATGTGTGCTAGCCTGAGAGCTATGCAACTTGTATCTAACTATTTTGATTCCGCTGGATCTTAAGTTGTAATGAAGACCTTTGCTACTTGGTATTTCATCTTAATCTGTGTGTGCTAGCAGTTCAATCCGGGACTAGCACTGTCAGACAGAGACTCTCACTATTTCAGGTGAGGTCACTACAGATCGCAGCACTAGAAAGGACTACAGCATGAACCGGAGTTCGTCAAGTGTACATTTACATCAACCACGAGATCTGATCTCGTTAACACTTTGGATCTTCAAGGGTATGTAGAGCTGATCTCTCTTGTTGCATAGATCTCATAGATTGGATCTTGACTTTTCCATATATTGGATATTGTTTTTATTCGTTCTTGCGGTAGAATTTTTTGTTTTTCTATGCTACAAACCCTACATGATAACCTTTGTAGGATCTTCGACATGACCCCAACCTTGCGGAGCTAGGGAGAGGTTTCCTGGGCGTTAGACACCTTAGGTGGCTACTCCAAGAACTCCCTATACATTCGATTGTCACAAGCGGGGACGATCACACATTTCAAGGAGGTATGGAGAATGAAGGTTCCGCAAAAATCAAATTGTTCCTCTGGAAGATGATTAGGGACAGTCTCCCATTGGGGGAACAGCTGGCCAAGAGGAATGGCCCGTCGGATGGGCGGTGTGTTCTCTTCGGGGAGTAGGAGGAGTATGGTTAAATTCTTGTGGGCAGGAGTGAGGAAACTTCTGTCCTGCACTTGGAACTCGGAAGGGGCCGAGGACTTCCTCGCCATTGTGTAATGGCTATCGGGGCCTCTAAAATGATTAGCCTAGTTTACCTCTGCAGCCCAGAGCTGGATGCTGTAGAACATGCGCAATAAACTAGCTATCGAGGACTCTACCATCAGCAATCCGGCCGATGCCATTTTCAAAATATCTATCTTCATGCAGTGCTGGAAGGTTATGGTCGAGGTTACGAGACTATATGCAAGATTGAGGACATGAGTAGCAGCAGTAGTGTTTGCCTTCAAGCCTACGTTTATGTATTGCATCCTTGTATCTCTAGAACTGGAGCTTGGAGCTGGGTGCTCGGTGGTTTGCGGGCCAAGTGTGTGTTAGACTTTGAGATCTCAGACTTATGTGTGATTTGTATCTGAATGCTTGTGTGATCACTGGGGATTTATATATAAAACTGGGCTTTTTTTTGAAAGGAATACGGTAGGGGAAGCCCCTACAGTGATTTTATTTTAGAATAATAAGAACCTAAATTTGCGTCCCTGGGGAGTTAAATCTCGGTGGCTGGGTTGTACATCCACTTCGCTAACCAAATGAGCTAGGCTCACTTCTTTAAAAACTGGACCTTTGGCCCTATATTTAAGAAGAAAATGCAGAACTGTTGCTAAGATTTGCTGCAAGCGAAATCTAACGCAACCTAGACGTACCTTGAAAGTAGGTGTAGACGCAGACGATGGATATGGTGAGCCATACCCTAACCCAAAAAAATGAAGAATTATTTTTTTACCCCTATTGCAAGAAACATTGTCTTTACTTATTTGGCAATTTTTTTATAACAATTAAGGAGCGCAACTTTTTTTCTTTTAGAGGTGCACTCTCTAATTGTTTTCTTTGTCTGCCATTGGTTGAAAGAGATGTCAAACCTCTACTATTAGCGGATCTAAAAGAGCACCATCACTAACGATGCTTTCTAAGTTGAGAATAGACCCGCCGCAACTAACAAGACACATATCTATGTGACTACCAAGTCCTACCGCAATCCATTGACGGAGTTGGAGAATAACGAAAGAGCCATCACCTAGATCTATCGCATCCAATCGATGAAGTCAGAAAATAACGATAGATTCATCATCTCTGAACCAACATTCTTGCACCAGAGCATCCACATTACGCGGCTCACAGCGCCGCCATGGATAACGAATGACGATGGTGACACGCCAAGAAATAACCTTGCCAGATCTGAAGGATGAACAAGAAAATCAAGCTACCGATGTGAAGAATCAACAAGTACAAGTTACCGTCAACTTCGAGATATCTTCGTGATAGGCGTTGCCGGTGTGGAAGCAAAATTGAGACAGATTTATTCGCCAACGCAGCACTCCCTTTATCCAATAATAACGCACCAGACAAACCCAAAGAGGACCGACATTCCCTCGCTTATGTTCCCGGAAAGGTGAGCGGAGTGCGAGAGGGGGAGCAAACGGGCTGGCCGGTGAAGATCGAAAGAAGTGGTCGCCGCCTCCTGTGGCCTAGAGACGAGGACGGGACGAAAAGTTTTGCCTTCGGCTAACAAGATCCCAATGCGATGCATAGATGGCAGTGGACACGTGCAGAAGGCAGCAGCGCCACCGTATCTGCCCGTCTCGCCTGAGGATGTGTGTTCGCTCCTCGGCTGCCGTCGTCAGCTCGTGGAGGAGTACTCGTTGCGATGGCCTTTGCCGCAACCGCCACATGCTGTTGTCGCGCACCGCCGCCGCACTGCGGATGCCGAGGCAGCGGACCGCGGGCTGCTGACATTTTGCCCTTTCCATGGAACGCACGGTAGCTGTTCGGCGATTTGGCTAAGCAGGCATTGGGGCTTGAGAGGACACAAGAAGTTTCATCTGAGGCTCAGGTAACCAGAGAACTTGTATAACACGGTCGGCTGAATGCTTCTGAATCTGTGCTTTTTACTAGTGCAATTATTCCACGGAGTAGTATTGAATCAGCGTGCACACAACATTTTTGCTACTACTAGATTGCGTTCTCAAATGACTTTGCTGCTAGTGCTAGCTATTGGACATGGTAACCCTTGGTAGTATATGTGGTCACCTGCAACCAGTCGGATCACATCATTGTAGTGTTGGAAAAGTATTGAGGACAAGAGTGAAGTAGTGGTGCAGCTGGCTGTATTTGATCGCGAGTTCTGTAAAAATACTGCAGCTTCTGCCGGGTCTGTCCTACAGTAGACCACGATAAAGACCTGGCGTGCATTTTGTTACTCCTGACAAGGACCTCCCAATTGGATGACATTCCTTAGAAACACCTCTTGGAATGACCTCATCAGTTAGTAGTATTCTCATTTGCGTCCAAAAATATTTTCATGTTGTGATGGCGACAGAAGTATACTGGCTTCGGCATGTCGAGTCCCACACTTAAGATGGCATGGGCCGGGCAGCCCGGCCCGGAAATCCTGGGCCTGAACCTGAAATTTAGGGCCAATGGCCTGGGCTGGGCTCGGTCTTCACAGATGGGTACACTAATGAAGTGGCCTGGCCTGCCGGCCCATCGGGATTTTGGACTTTTTGGCTGGGCCTGGGCCTGGATTTTTAGCTTCGGGTTTCTCTGGCCCGGCCCAAAGTATGCTCAGTAGTAAAGGAGCGCCAACTTAGTCCTCTGCCATGGATTCTGGTTCTTCACTGGCCATCTCTTTCCCCAGAACCCGCAGATGAATCTTGGCCATGCCATCTTTGCTCTGTTTCTTTGCTCGCAACCTTATTAGCTCTGTTGCTATTGGTATTGCTTTGGATGTGTGTAGATTGAGACTTGACATCTTTCTTCATTTATGTTTTTTTATTCTTTTGGAAATTCCAGTTTTAAGTGGCCCTCAAAATCCTTTTACCTCTTCATTTTGTTTGCACTCCATTAGCTACATATATATTTCAATTACCTTCAAGTACTACTACAAGTATTCATGATGTTTTAATCAACAAATATGGCACAATATTATGTATCTATGCGCTGTCCACAGAAACTGCATAGAAGCCACTTTTATTCTATGATGGGGAAGGTTTTGAGCTCCTTTCTAGTCTCCAGTATTTTAAGTCAAGAAGTTGTCTTCACTGTATACCGCATGGAGTAGTGCACAAATTGCGCCAGATTCAGTAAGCTAAGAGCAGCCATCATCCAGAAGAAATAGTCCAAATGCCCTTCGTTCAGGTTGTCTGGGATCCACCCAGGTGCCCCACCTCGCGTCGTCGCCGCAGAGACAACACCAAATATGATCGTGTTAAAGTAAGATCCAGATGCAACTGCAAGCTGTGCAAATGCTGCGCAAAGGCTCTTCATGGTATACGGGGCCTGATCATAAAAGAACTCCATCATGCCTATTCCGGCGAAAACTCCAGCTGCACCAGTCAGTATGTATGATGGTCCTTGCCACAGAATGCTCATTGGAACGGGCATATTCCTGCCTGACATGCCACTGGCTTGTGCGTTCGTTAGCCTCTTCATCTCTAGTATTGCTGAGTAGACCATGGTCAGCATGGAAAGTGCAAAGCCAATTCCGAGACGCTGCGTTTGCGAGAAGCCCTTTTCCTTGCCAGTATAACGCCGAGCCAGTGGGACTAACACGGTTTCGTAGATGTACACCCAGATAAGGGCGCTGAGCACGCTAACAGTAGAGAGGGAGGCAGGCGGGATTGCAAACGGGCCTACACGGTTGTCCATGACCATCCCCTGCTCTATAAATGTTGACGTCGTCTGCCCGCCAACTGCATAGAAGATCATGAAAGATGCCCAGACGGGAAACATCCGTAGCAGAGTCTTCAGCTCCTCAACTTGGGTCACTGTGCAGAGGCTCCATGAACACATCGGCAACATCTTGCTTGTCTTGTCTAATGGGGGCAGCACAATGGCAGCCTTGTCAAGGAATCTGAAGAATGCAATCACATAAAAGAGGTAAGTTGTCACATTTTACTCATAGATGTATTTCTAGTTTTCTACATACGGTTCTTTAGCAAATTTCTGATCTTAATTGTAGTTGCAAGATGTCACAGCTCACAAGAGAATTGTGTTTTATATCAAACATGTCGTAGGCTCGTAGCTCAATGCAAGTGATTATTCTCAAATGTGAAATTTAGACTATAAGCTTACTTGTATTATCAATTGTCAAATTTAGACTATAACTTTACTTGTATTCTGCAAATTGAAGTACCTGAACTGATTCGTATGCTGAATTTTTTGACTTGATTCAGCTGGTGATGACGAATTTGTCAGCTCATACAAAAGCGAGATATCATCGGGCAACTGCACGTGCCACTTCCTGACAGCCGCAACGACCACTTGACAGATACTTTTGAATGGGCTTGCTCCCAGTTTCCTAAACCTGTACACCGTCGAACCACCAACAAGTACTGCCAGGCCCAAGATCATGAGCACAGCTGGGATCGCAAAGCTGATTCCCCACCCTACGTTGTTTTGCAACCAAACAAGCACTGTGCCTGACAGAAGGGAGCCAAGACTGATTAAGAAGTAGTACCAGTTGAAGAAGGAGCCCTTCTTCTGTAGCTCCATTAGGTCCCCGCTATCGAACTGGTCAGCCCCAAAGGCTGAAGTGCAGGGTTTGATACCACCGCTCCCGAGAGCGACAAGGTAGAGTGCTAGGTAGACCACAGCACGATGAACACCAGCACGGTAGTAAGATGTTGGGACTGATGCTGAAACTGTGAGTACGAGTATTCCCTGTCAACATGGAAGTGTTCAGAGTTGCAGGTACCTTACAAATCGGGTCGGTTAGCTGTGCTGTACTTACGATGGTGGAGACTGGGAGGGAGACAACCATTGTCCAGTATCTTCCCAGATATGTATCACCCAAGAAGGCTCCAATAAGCGGCGTGAGGAAGCACGCGCCGACCCAGGCTGAGACATTCTGTGCGGCGGTTACTTTGCTTTCGTGGAGCACTGTCGTGAGATAGGTCACCAAATTCGCCGCGATTGCGAAGAAGGCAACACATTCGCAGAACTCGACGCCTAGGGTGCATTTGTTCTAGTGTTAGACAGTAACAGAAGAACAGGAAAACAGGAGCTGGTTGCATGAACTGCTATCTGTTTATACCTAAAATCATGTAGCACGCCCTCCAGTTGCCTGTGTTGCGCTTCAGAGCAGGCTGTCCGCTGATATCGATTGTTCCATCGCTGGTGTATTCTGAACCTACATCCTACAGGAAAGTACCGAAATATCCATTTTGGAATTTGTAAACTGTAAACCTCTCAGAAAAATAGGTAACAAATTGAGTATATGTGCTAACTGAAATTTGTAAACTGACGATTCAGTTTGATGTTAGTTATGTCTACCCTCCCTTTGTCCCTATGATGTAGTCATGAAGAGAAGAAGAGAAGAGAAGAGAAAATAATATAATACCTGACGATCGGGCTGGAGATGAAGCAAGGGGCTCTCCTCGTCTGCTGCTTCCATGGCTGGCGGTTGCCTAGAGGATGGAGGACTGGAGGAGGACTGCACGATGATTTAGGAAAGGTTCTCTGCGGCACAGAAATTCGCAGGCAAAGCTCCTAAAAGCTACTATAGTTGCAAGGGCCAACGGCCAGGACATCGCTCTCTCATTGTCACTCACTTCGCAAAGCGATTCACAAATTATAATATGTGTGCATGATGCTTTCTAGTTTTCAAATCAAGAAGACACACACCTTTGCAAAGACAATCAACCATGTGCACTGCTACGAGACAGTTAATTATGTCGTAGGGACAGAGAAGATGCTTAAGACAAAGTTATGTGACGAAAGATTTGTAGGGTACAAAGATGCCTATGGTGTAGCTAGTGTACAGAAGACGCTCCACCTGCACCACAAGGCCGTCCAAAGCTCCTAGATTAATTAATTCATCTTCTGTCTTTATCAATATCTGAATTGATAAGGGATGGGAATATTACACCTGTGGGTGTCTCTCAAATAGAGTCGAACTGCTAGACTCCGTCGAGTGTGATGAATTCAATGATTTAAAAAAAACTAAAAGATGGATGAAATTACATAAAGAATCTTTGTCTCAAAGAAGAGGACCCAAAATGAATGCATCCCTCACCAAGTCATAAAATTCTATACAAAATAGAGAAAGTTTAAAAATAAAGGAAAAAAACGTCAATGAATTTTAGTAGATAAAGTATTCTATCATATTCGAACCGAGGTTCTGGCGAACGAATAATCATTAAGTCCCCCTCTTTATGGACAAGATATACAAAGAGATCCGCCAACTGTCTTTTTAGTGAATATTTAAAGATAGATTTTGAAAGATAGATATTATGAATAGTTCTATGTTGTATCACTTTACCACCATAAATGCGGGAAACTCCAATTGATGGATGCCAGTCCATGAATATTCTGCCTTCTCTTACGTGTTTTTTTTGTGCGTAATTGTAATATAGAAATTATCTTGTTGCAATCATATGGATCAGTTCAATTAAAACCTTAGATTTATACTAGAGCCACGACGATTGAGTCTAAAGCTAAACCAAGGGTTCTTCGAATAAGAATCACTTGATAGTGAGTCGGTGTAATGATTCGATAAAATTGAGGGAGGGAGGGAGGGAGAGGGAGAGGGAGAGGGAGAGGGAGAGAGAGAGAGAGAAGGTTTAGGCAAACAAAATTAGAAGGAAGAAATTTTTTATTTTATTTAAAAACTACATGAATTTTCCAGTCTGGTTGCGAGATCTTAATAGTGAGTATGAATCATAGTTCCATTTTTTCTGAATTAGCTCAGCTCGTCTTGCATGTATTTTCATACAATATTTTTATTTCATTACAACAAAAATAGCTAAAAAATCATAGTTCCGTTTTTCCATCGGGGTTGGTTGGGGTCGTTCTTTCTTAACCTTGGTGGAATTTAATTGGACCTGTTTATTTTGGCATTTGAGTATTTTTTGATGGTCGACAGCTCCTGGGACTCTTTTATAGAATTGCAACAATTCCTCCTCAACTGCTCCTCAAAACCCCCAAAGGAACGTAGTTGACGCTCCTACATCCATAGCATGAGTAGTTGAAGCAAGTGAATGATTTGAAATTCTAATTATTTCACAGAATAACACTCTATTTCTTCAAAAGAAAACTCTATTGTTCCGCATCTTGGACTAACCATCCATAGACGGTATTGAAAAAGATCCTACTCTGGTAACTTCTGTGGGTCTGTGTATAAGCATATCAACATCACTGTTTTCATTAAGTGCGTGGAAATCTCCACTCTTCAATAAGATAATGGTTTGCTGAAACTCCAAAAGGAGCTCGCGCAATAGGAGAGCGGTAATTTTAAAGAAAAAAATTACATTTTCAATTTCATTTTTAAAAAGGAATTTGCAAGTACACATGGATGTTTAGTATGTATCTATGTATGTATATGCATGCATGCATGTATGTATGTATAAATTTTGATAGAACTATGATTTCATATAGGGCCTAAATTAATAAAAAAAATGTGAATACGAGAAACGAATTTCTAATGCTCGTGCATTTAGAGCCATACTTTATCTTTTGATGTACACTAGTTGAATGCCCACGTGTTGCCACAGCCCATTTTCCATCGTCGTATCTGTCGCATGTGGTAAACTACTCTTATTAATAAAATGAAACATGCATTTCTATCCTGGCCATGACCTGCAAAAGCGAAACTTATATTGGAACCAAATCTAAATATGGTCATATGGGACATGCAAGAAAAATACAATTCTCTCATTGCACCTATTTTGATTCCATAAAACTTATGTTTCCTTCCAACGCAATCGTGTACGGACCTAGTGTCTCCATAAGCATATACTCCATCCGATTCTAGGATTATGTTTTACAAACTTTATGTCCTATAACCTTGTATTTTTTAGGAGTTGTTGGTCGAAATGTCTCTTTTTTAGGAATTAATGTCAAATAATTTTCTTAATGGAACTTTTTAGGAACATAGAGAGTACGAATTTTCTTAATAGTTGGATATTGGTGTTTTGTACACATGCATCATGAATCCTCCAAGTTCAAGAAATACATGAGAAAATGAGAACTAAGAAGGAACAACAAAATGTTCAAGAAATTACAGACAGAAGAATCGGTGTTGCTAAGTATGTGAGGTTAATTTGGAACCCACAAGAACATGAAGGTCACAAATGCATTTTGGCTCATAGGTGTAGATGCACGTACTGCTCAAAAAACCTATTTCTAAATGTTAAAAAAAATATGAATTACAACACATAAAGTTTCGCGGCAAAATGACTTTTTTTTCTGACTTGCGTTAAAATACAATTTTCGTTTCTCCAAAATAGCTTCGAACGAGATTTATTTTATCTTTTTTACATAGGCCACAAAAAAATGTTCTTTTCTTACAAAATTTTGTGTGCGAACATAGCATGTCCGGATGTACAGGAACTTTTTCTTTCAGAATTCTTAGACAATTGAAAATACGTTAATAATGCATTTTTCATAATAGATGCATTTAAATCTACGAGCCAAAACACCATGTCCCAGTTGAGTGCTTTCATTTAGATATCAAAACACGTGTGGTTGATCAATGTTGAGACTAGAAGTACCAACTTGAGTATACGAAAGGATTCCTCAACATCATCAAAGCGACGGAAGGAAGATGTACGAGAGTTTCCTGAATCACATTGCCCTAACACCGGGGTCCTCGAGGTGAGCCTGGAATCAAATTAATAAGACCACAAACGGACAAAGTACAACATAACGAACATACTATACTTCAAGCACGTTATAGACCATGGATCAAAGATCCCAAATGAACGGCTGCCTAGGCTGGCGGCTGCCTAGAAGATGGAGCGGAAGCGGAACCAGGGTCAGGCATAGTGCTCAGCACCACAGCAGTTCGCAGGCACCCAAAAGGATAGTTGCATGTGCTCTTTTACTTTTGATCTGAAGAGATGATAGAATCGAATATTGTGTGTCCCTGCGATTAAAAAGTCGCACGTTCTTTCTAAGATGAGGGGATGAGAGATAGTGTGCGTGTGTAATGTAATGTATGTGTGTCACTGCATTTTGTAGTGACAGTATGGTGCATGTATTGCTCTATCAGGCAGACAATTTACGTGGGCGAGTCGCAGAGATACACCCACCTATGAGAAATTAGATAGAGTTTTGGCAAGTGTTGAATGGGAGCAAAAGTTCCCTCTTGTTAGTGTTCGTGCTTTGGCAAGAGCCGAATCTGACCATACTCCGCTTATTCTCGATTCAGGTGAACAAGCTCACCTCGGGAATAATGCGCAGTTTTCTTTTGAGCTTTCATGGTTGCGTCAGGAGGGTTTCACGAATATTATAGCTAGAGAGTGGAATTCTGTTTCACATGGGGACACTCCCATTGACATATGGCAAAATAAAATCCGACATCTTCGGGGATTTCTCCGAGGATGGGCAAAAAACATGAGTAGCTTGTACAAAAAAGAGAGGGACCGGTTACTTCTTCTTATAGATACACTTGATAAAAAAGCTGAGAGCATACCTCTTAATGGTTATGAGCGTGGTCAGCTTAAAGATGCAAATATGACACTAGCTAAGCTAAGGCGGGATGAGGAATCCAAATGGGCTCAAAGAGCCAAAGTTAAACATATTCAAGAGGGAGGAGATAATACAAAATATTTCCACCTAATAGCTAATGGTAAACATAGGAGAAAAAAAATATTTCAGTTGGAGCAAGATGAAGAAACTATTGTTGGTCAAGAGAACCTAAAAGTGTACATTACAGAATACTATAAAAATCTGTTTGGTGCTCCGGCTCCAAATCATTTTTCCATGAGTGAGTCGGACAAGGCTGACATCCCTCAACTTTCCGACGAAGAAAATAAAATTTTAACGGCTGATTTCACCGAACAAGAGGTGTATGATGCGATAATGCAAATGGAAAAGAATAAGGCGCCGGGGCCAGATGGGTTTCCGGCCGAATTTTACCAAACTTTCTGGGATCTAATCAAAATAGATATTATGAGATTGTTTCAGGCCTTTCAAAAGGGTGAATTACCTTTATTTCACCTCAACTTTGGAACCATTGTTCTTCTCCCAAAAAAAGAAAATGCATTACAAATTCAACAATATCGACCTATTTGTCTCCTTAATGTAAGTTTTAAGATTTTCACAAAGGTGGGCACCAATCGTGTAAGCGAGATCGCACACAAGGTGGTCAGGCCGACGCAAACAGCCTTTATGCCCGGGAGACATATTTTGGAGGGTGTGGTTGTTCTTCATGAAACGATTCACGAGTTGCATAGAAATAAATTGGATGTGGTTCTTCTTAAATTAGATTTTGAAAAGGCATATGATAAAGTTAATTGGGATTTTCTACAGCAAGCTTTACGTATGAAAGGCTTTGACCCG
Organism: Lolium rigidum; assembly: GCF_022539505.1. Classification (NCBI taxonomy): domain Eukaryota; kingdom Viridiplantae; phylum Streptophyta; class Magnoliopsida; order Poales; family Poaceae; genus Lolium; species Lolium rigidum. Next base: position 230,682,481 of record NC_061510.1, on the reverse strand, counting down.
AAGTGGTGTCAATGGATTCAGCAGTATGTGAGTCGTGGTAGTGTTGCTGTTAGAGTAAATGATGATTTTGGGCATTTTTTCCAAACGCGTAAGGGGCTCAGACAAGGAGACCCTTTATCCCCGACCCTTTTCAACATTGTCGCTGATATGTTAGCAATTATTATAAATAGGGCCAAAGAGGATGGCCAAGTGGATGGGCTCATACCACATTTAGTCGACGGCGGGGTGTCTATTCTTCAATATGCGGATGATACCATTATTTTTATGAAGCACGATTTAGCAAAGGCGCTGAATATGAAGTTGATTTTGTGTATGTTTGAACAATTGTCTGGGCTTAAGATCAATTTTAATAAAAGTGAGATTTTTTGTTTTGGTCAGGCCACCGAGGTGGTAGACCAATACTAGTTTCTTTTTGGCTGTGAGAATGGTTCTTTTCCTTTTAAATATTTAGGCATTCCTATTCACTTTCGGAAATTAAAAAATAGCGAATGGAAACCTATTGAGGATAGATTCGAAAGAAAATTGAGTAGTTGGATAGGGAAGCTTTTATCTTATGGGGATCGATTAATTCTTATCAATTCGGTGCTAACAAGTTTGCCAATGTTTATGCTCTCATTTTTTGAGATACCAGTGGGGGTGAGGAAGAGGCTAGACTTCTATCGATCACGTTTCCTTTGGCAAAGTGATGGACATAAGCGAAAATATAGGTTATCTAGATGGAACATTATATGCCGACCGAAGGACCAGGGGGGTTTAGGGATTGAAGTTTTAGAGTTAAAAAATAGATGTCTCCTTAGTAAATGGTTGTTTAAATTAATAAACGAAGATGGGGTATGGCAGGAATTATTGCGAAACAAGTACCTAAATTCTAAAACCTTATCACAGGTTACAGCTAAACCCTTTGATTCACCCTTTTGGAAAGGTTTGATGAAAGTTAAAGAAGAGTTTTTCAGCCGGGGATCGTTTAAAGTTGGACATGGCAAAGATACTATGTTTTGGGAAGATACGTGGTAAGGTGACGTTCCTTTAGTTCAGAAATATCCGACTCTTTATAATATAGTTGACCGAAAACAAGTTTCGGTGGCCGATGTCCTACAAAATCAACCACTCCAGATAACATTTCGGAGAACTCTAACACCCAACAAGTGGGCGCTTTGGTTAGAGCTAGTGCATCGTTTAATGTATGTTCAATTATCTGATGATAAGGATGTTTTCGTTTGGAATCTTACAAATTCGGGTGCTTTTATCGTCAAATCAATGTACCTTGATTTGTTAGACGATGACACAAAGTACCTCAAAAAGTATATTTGGAAGATAAAAGTGCCAGTAGAAAATCCAGATTTTTATGTGGTTCCTGTATCATAAAGTTATTTTAACAAAAGATAATCTCGTTAAGCGTAAATGGCAAGGCTGTAAGAAATGCGCTTTTTGTGACAAAGATGAATCTATCCAGCACTTGTTTTTTCAATGTCCCTTAGCTAAAATCATATGGCGCATTATTTTTATGACTTTCAGTTTGCCCCCCCCCCCCCCCCAAAAAAACATTACAAATCTCTTTGGTAATTGGTTAAGCGGTATTGCCAAGAAGGATTTGGTTCAAATTAGGGTGGGAGTCTGTGCTGTTCTTTGGGCTATTTGGAATATGCGTAATGATACTGTTTTTAACAAACCGACAAAACAACCTTTCTTGCAGGTTCTCCCTATGGTTTTTCACTGGATCCGTATGTGGTCTTATCTCCAGTCCGAGGAGCAGCGGGATGTCATGGAGTATGGGTGCAACCGACTGGAGACGGTAGCACGGGATTTCTTCAGCCGGTGTGGGTGGCGGCTTGATCATAGGATCACTTTGTGATGCCGCTTTGTCTTTTGCTTTATTTTTCTTGCGTTGGTTGATTTTCAGATCAACTTGACATGAGACTTGAGTTGTAATAAGATTAAAACTGGACTTGAATAAGGTAATAAAGCAGCCGTATGCATCTTTTTGATGCAGAGGCTGGGGCACATCCCCCATTTCGAAAAAAAATGTATTTTTTAGCTAAAGCAGAAGATGGATAGCTCAGGTAGCCATGTCACTGTCTGCCATGACACATCTCCCTCTTTCGAAGCAATGGTGCCTTTTCTCCAACAGTTAGGTGTGCCATTTTAATTTTAGATCATCATCGCTCCATTTCAGTTTTAGAAGTTAAAGATTCCTTTGATTCTGTTGAAAAATTATAATATGTGGACATGACATCTTTTTACATTTGAAATCAAGGGGAAGACACACAACTTTGCAAAGACAATCAACAAGCATGGGCACAGCTACGGAGACAATTAATTATGTCGTAAGAATAGAGTAGAAGGTTAAGACAAAGACATGTGACGAAAAATTGCGATGTTACTCCATGTAGCTAGAATCCAAAAGACGCTCCACCTGCACCACAAGGCCACCCAAGCTCCTAGACTAATTAATTCATCCTCTCTCTTAATCAATACTATCGGAATTAAAGCTTTTCACAATGCATTGTTTTTTAGCGCGTTATCCTAGGAGTAGAGATGTCTAAGACAATCACCACAGTGCATTGTTTGTTAGACTAGTCATAGTGGGAAGTAACATAGAGTAGTAACATGCACATGGCGGGAGCGGTGTTTTGGAACATGGGTCCATATGCTCTCTATATTTCAAAATGCATCTTACATTCATTTTAAATTTTTAAAAAAATGAAACTAAAAGTTCGCACGTACATCTTCACGTGCTACGTGCTCACAAAGTCGTTTCATAAAAAATCGACTTATCATGTGACGTGTGTAAAAAAGACAAAATTCAGTGCTAAAAATAATGCTTTTCACAAGATAAACTTTCTCTTTTTTATATAGACCACACAAAATATTGGTTTTTCGTGAAACTTGACGAACGCACATATATTATGAAGATGTACATGTAGAATTTTTTGTCCAATTTTTTTGACATTTCGAAATATAATTTTTTAGTAGAGGGAGCATACGCACCCGGGAGCCGAATGAATTTCCGCATGCACATGTTACTACTCTATGTTACTACCTTTATAGTGGTTATAACATTAAAGTAGTATCATATATATCTTCATTAATTAGCTTATAGAATCATTGTATCTTGAGAAGTGTGATGTTACAGTAACTAGCTATGTTACTCCATCCTCCTCTCTCCTCATTAACTCACTGCCACATAAGCAAATTTGCTGAGTTGAACACTTAGTTACTAGTAAAGTTACTCCCACTATGAGTAGTCTTAGGGTTGTATCTTAATTTAATGATTTTATCCTCATGCAGCATAGAATTGGTCTAGAAATTGCTTTTCATACGACTCCATGTAAGGGTTGTATCTTAGCTAAGACTACCCATAATGGGAGTAGGTAGATACCGTATCATAACACGTAGTACTAGAAAATTTAATATCAAATAAATCTTGTACATATATTTGCATTGGGATTCTACAAATCAATTAATATAAAACGGCTATGATACTAGTAGTACATGATACCATGCATTGTGGAGATAATAACATATATCACTATCATACGCATGATACTTCTATACGATACTATGCATTGTGACTAGTCTAAGATGCATGATACTTTTGTACGATACTATGCATTGTGACTAGTCTAAGATACGTACAACACCACTCTCTCAACTCATTAAATATAGTGCCACATAGGCATTTTATCTATAATACCGTACTAAGAGATTTCCGTTGTGAAAGGTCTAATAATAATGAAACAGTGAAAGCTGAAACCACGTGGCACTCTCCACTTTTCAATGAGACATTGAGATGATGTTTTGCGGAAACCCCGAAAGACATCGGCATGCTACAGGGGCTCTAGTTTTGAAAATTTTGAAAACATTATATTTGCTGAAACACTTGGAAATGATGCAGAGCCTTCAGAGATGTCCCTATTTCGAGGAAAAAAAGACACATGGATATGTATGTATTTTTCGATAATATATTAATATTGAAAATATACCAATTGCACCTGGTCTCTGCCATAATGCAATATCCTAATGGTAATGGTAATACGGATGCACACAACCTAAAAAAGAAAGAATTACACACACAAAAATCCTGCTATAGTGACCTATTTTTTTGTAACAAGGGGATCAAACACCACCAAGACAACATCAGAAATCCATCATCTCCAAAAATCATGCCTCCAAGAAGGAAACAACATACGAGACACGTTATCTCCCTGATCAATGACCATAGGTTTTCACTCGAGAGAAAGTCCGCACTCATAAAACAATGCCTTCCACAAGGCCATTGTCATGTGCAACCAATTAAGGACAGACCTTGGGTTTTCACCCTGCAAGTTTTATGTTGTCGCCCCCACTTCCAAATACCGATGCTCTAAGTCACGAATCACCACGCTAGAGTCTTGTCACCACCAGGACTCAAACCTTCATTGTTTGTCCTTAGTTCTCGGCTTCCATGCCAATCTCTGTGTCTGACTTCACCACGAAACTAAGAAATGTCCCACGATGGCAGCAGACCGCAGAGCTTCACAGCACCACTCTGAAACCAAACTGTCAGAAAAAATATGGTTGCGTGTGACTGAAACCATCCCCTCCGGCAAATTCCAGACATGTCGTCCATTTGAAATTCGCTGGTGGAGCCTTCCAGAACTTGACAATCCATCCAAGATCAATGATGACATGTGTGAGGCATTTCTTCATCACGACGTGAGAGGAATCCAAGGACTGCCTCCATTATTTAGTCCGGGCCCACACCACCGACCATCCCAGGCAGGCCGAAGCAATGCCAGGAGACGGCACCAAGGCGCAGAATGCGATCCCCAGGGACTCCAAGTCCACGCATGTGTAGCACCCTGCAGCACAGCAGACCCTCACCTCACGGCAGCCGATAAAGCATAGAGGGTAAGCAGGGACATACCGATCGAGGGTTTCATCCCAACGCCGGCCCAGCTTGCACCCCACACCTCTGCCGCTAGAACTCATGATGCAGCACCGGAGGCAAGCCTCCACCACCACCTGACATAGGGACCCGGGCTAGATTGCTGATCTCCAGGGCACCAGCCGTCGCCACCCCAACAGCTTTAGCATGCGTCTCTATCACCCACCGAACCCAGAGTACGTTCGGTGTGGGCTGGAGTTGGGTAACTCTGTTGGCGGCGCAGGCATCGCCCTCAGAGTCGCCCTGGGGTGCGACTTGGGGGTACCGGTTCCGAACTTAAATAAAAAAGAAAACGCAAAGACCAAAACCAAACTTTGAAGCCTATTTGGAGCCATGCTTCACCTTTTCTTAGACATGTTGTCGTGTCCCTGCACCTTAACGTTGTCAGAAAGCATCCTTCTTGATGGCAGGGTCTCGCCACCGGTCGTTGGAATGGTCACCCATCCTGGACTTACCATGTTGGTGTCCCACCCCGCTCTCGTTTAAATCATCCATCTATTTAATTGGGAACAACTCGTTGTTATTTTGTTTGATCTGAATGGCTCATCTATTTAATCATGGTCAGTTCTATAAATTATTTTATCATTAAGAATTTTGGGTACGCTTGTCACTGTACTTTGAACAATTCCTTATCAAATTTCGAATATCATATTTGTGAGGCTGGTCTCTAAGTGCAAAGTTTCATGTGACGAACAACGATACTCTATTTTTCAAACACAACCCTGAGCCACTGACAAAAATTTGACTTTGACTGTGTTTTTAGACGATATGTAGAACCCAAGGATGGAACATTTTGAAATTTCATCTCCGAAAGTTTTTAAAATTATTAAATAAGGAAGGAACTTGGATACTTTGCACAATCCTATCTTTTCGAATTGTTTCTGTACACTGCCACCCACGTATTCCACTATTATTGGAAAAATATATGGCATTATGTACCAGCAACACTGTAAATTCCATGCAGCCTGCACTTTGTATTTGAATGACGGCCAAAACTTCGACACCCACTAAGGACTCCTTTGATTCAGAGGATTTGTAAAGGAATTGTGTAGGATTTAGATTCTATAGCAAAATTTCGTATACAAGTTGTTCGATTATTAGGAACACTTCCTATAGGAATCTTATATTGAAAATCCTATAGGAAAAAACATTAGGTCATACTTCATGGATTTTTTTTTGCTGCAGTCAAATATACTTTATCTTCCCATAGGATTTAAATGCGCATGATATCTCAACTCTTTGCTTTTTATATTTCTATATTTTTTCTATCCTATGAATCAAACAAGCCATTTCTATAGTAAGCAACTTCCGAATCAAATCGTAGAATTAGCCAAACGTGGTTAAACTATAGCACATAAGTTTTTTTCTTCATTTATAACATACTCGCTTTTATTCATTTAGTGAAAAAGGTATGTCTACTTCAATCCTCATTGTCGTTTTAAATAGTGGGCTATAGACTTTTGGGAGATCTACCACTGCGGCTATGCCATTCCTAGGCTACATGAAAAAAAACCGCTAATAGCCAGCTATAGCCATACTTAGCCCCTAATTAGCCTCAAATGTAGCTGCTAAACCTCCTGTGTTTTGAATTTCTCTTCTCTTTTTTTATTTATTGTTTTCTGAAATTTGCATTCAATATGATTAGATAAAACTTGTAAGTTGAATAATTGATACATGTTTGCTTTAAATAGTTGAATAAGTTGTATCACGAATCGTGTTTGAGTCATAGTTTTTCTCTTTTTTTGGTAAGATATGACTGAAATATTTCAATTTTTTGAAAAAACGCTAAATGAAATAGCCCGCTATAGTCCAGCTATAGCTTTTCATAGCCTCTAAAAATGTCATGGCTAAATAAGATAGCCGGCTATTTTAAACTATGACAGTCATATATGTGGTAGGGGCGCACCTCCTGAGCCAACCTCCTTTTGGTGCTAAGTTGGTAACCACAACATTCCAATTAAACAAAAAAGGTGTGATAAACTCCAGCCATTACCATCTCCATTAAACTATACAGGTTGCAAGTGGCATATAAATACCACTATTTTATACAATACATTGTTTACGTATGTTGGGTAAGTTAGTACCACTATCATGTGCCTGGAAGAGATCAGATTTATGATAGAAAAACATATAGTTCTAAGTGCATGGAGAAACTATGAACTACTTGAATTAAACACTCAAAAGATAAGAACCCAAATGAACAAAAAATAAATATGCAAACCAAGTTGATTCAATAAGCACTTTTAACACCTCAATGATGTTTTGACTTACACTTTTTTGCCGATGAGATGTTGTAGACATTGTACTTGATCTTGATGTTGATGTAGCCGATTGTGATGTAGCCATGGTCGAGGTAGTCGTGATCGTTGTAGTACTCATCGTAACCGGTGCAGCTGCAACCGTCGCGTGGTGCAAAGTTTGCATGATTTTTTTTTCTCTTAGACGGAGCTCAGTCGTGGAAGAGGCACGTTGAGGATGTGAGAGGGTTCATTCCAGAGCTAACATGTTGCACCTTAAAAGGTACCATCGGGGCGATGTTTCTCACCTTGAGGGGTACCATATTAGGCATCTTGCAGGTGTCAGAACAGCTGCCAATTTTGCCAAGACAAGAAGAAGCCCACCGAGCCCACATTAGTTTTGCGAGAACCATGTCCGCCCTCAAACAAGTCATCACAAGTTCTGATGCCGGTGGGTCGATGCAGTATTAGCCATCGAACGTGGTCAGTGTCGTTGTCAGTATCATGTCAAGCGCTCGAGAAGTATTTCCACCATGGACGATGTAGTGTGGCGGCGACGGTGTGTTAACAAATATGTCGATGAAGACCGCCTTGAGGTAGACCTTGTCGATGATGTGTCGGCGATGTCGAAGTAGCATGCATTTAAAAAATGGTGTGTCTCTTAAAGGTGTCCTTCGTGGGTGACGATGATGTTGATGCCTTGCTCATGAGAATTCGGTGATGAATTTCATCGTCTCATTCAACATTGGCCTGGTGTGGATGATGGTGTCACTTCTACTCGCCGATGATTTGGGGCTCGCACTAGTAGAAAAAGGGCCTATAATCCCGGTTGATAAGGGCATTCATTCGGGACTAAAGGCCCTCCCCTTTAGTTCCAGTTGTAAAACAAACCGGGACTAAAGGTTCCGCCACGTGGGCTGCTAGCGCGCGTCGAGAAAAATGACCTTTAGTCCCGGTTTGTAACACCAATCGGGACTAAAGGCTATTTCTTTAATTTTTTTATCCATTTATGTTATTCTAATTATTTTTCGCTCCCTCTTTTTTTTTCTTTTTTTTTCAGATCGACTCTATATGGAGCTAAATTTTTTTGAGAATTAGCTAAAAATTAGCTTTCATATTTTCATTTGGAATTTTGAGAATCTAAAAATTAGCTAACCGGGTAAACCCGAGTGAATTCGGATGTAACTTTTTTCCACGATCATTTTGATAGGCAATCGGGGGGGAGGGGATGGAGGTGCGTGGGGAGCCAAAAAAAAAAACCTAAAAATCCTTTAGTCCCGGTTGGTAAAGCGAACTGGGACCTTACCAACCGGGACTATAGGTTTTTCCCCGGAGGCAGCCTGCCGCCACCCTTTTAGTCCCGGATCGTAATACCAATCGGGACTAAAGGTTCCAAACGAACCGGAAGTAAAGGTTTTCGAGGATGAACCGGGACCAATGCCCTCCATTAGTCCTGGTTAGTTTTTAAACCGGGACTATAGCTCCAGGGGTGCTGGACAAAAGGTATGTTTTCTACTAGTGTCATATGCTTATCTTTGTGGTACATCTACGTTCCTTTAGGTCGGCTCGACATAAACGGCTTGATACGGTGCAGGCGCATGATGTGCGGCCCGGTCTGGATAGCGTGCTAGCGTGGTTGTGGAGATGCGTGGAAATAGGATCATAAGAGCATTGTGTCAGATTGCATCTGCTGCATGACGCCGTGGTGCATGTGTTTGGTTGCAGCTGACGATCGACTTTTTCTTGGTTCCTTGATCGTATTTTTTTATTTTAAAACAAATATCTTAGATTTGGCTAGATCCATATGTATTTAGATATTTTATATATAGATATATGTAGATCTAGATAAATCTATCACACTTATTTTAAAATTGACACTTATTTTGAAATGAAGGAAGTGCACGTGTGTTGCTGTGGCGTTTGGACGGACGTTGTGCCAGCACGTGTCACCTCCCTGTGCATATCCTCGGTCTGCTCTGTGTAGTGTGCGCGTTGCCAAAGATTATGGTCGCCGTTGTACGAGCAGGAGGTCTACTCACACGACCGACCTTGTACCTTGTGCAGGCGATGAAGCTGCTGCGATTGGAATCGTGGAAGATCATGCACCGATTTTCATCAGAGATCGTCAGGAGGCGCATCACACGAAGTTGGAGTCGGTGCAGCGCTGCAGATCGGAGTCCTGTGCGTGTGGTGATGATTCCGAACCTGAGTCAGCTCCGTATATGGATTGCACTGGGCGAGCCCCGCGCCACCGTGTCTAAGGGCATGAGCAATGGAGGCAGCTGTTCAATTAGGTTTGGATAAAACTTTTGACATATACATGCCATGTTATGGTCCCATTAATATGTCTTTCTCTCAAAAGCTGATTTGGTTTTTCTCTTTCTCTCTCACATTTTCTACTTTATGGCTGAAGAGGTTGCCTCCTGATGAAGAGGCTGCCTCCTCATCCGAACCTACTTTGGACCACCCGAACCTAGTTAAAGGTGTGAGGCAACACCCCTAGGGCTATGCATTGGGCATGCCCTAAGGATGATTCTGCACCAATTTTGCTGGAGTAGGAAGAGATCTTGCATATTTTAGGGATTTTATTAATAGGTTAACCTATGGATTTGGAAATTCGAAATTTAGATCTAATCTAACATAAAGAATTGATTGATATTTAATTAAACCGGTTGCCTTGTCTCAGGGAGAGGAGATTAATCTCCCCTGGAGCGGCACGATGTGGAAGTGGTGAAAAAATTAGGATAGGCACCTGAGACTAACCACTCTCATACTATGTAGAAAATACCGAAACCAATATTTTACTTCTTGTATTTCCATTTTTCATAGGCTTTATGGGGTATATATAAAGGTATAAAAGAGGAGGTAAACTTGAAGTATAAAAAGCTCTACAGTCAGGAGATAGCGTTTTGGCTCATAGGTGCATATGCATCTACTATTAAAAATAATTAAAAACTGAATTTAAAAATGTCAAAATTTTTGAAATAAAATTGCAGGTGTACATGCTGACATTTTATGTCGGTACACAAGTTTTCGTGGAAAAAAATATTTTATGTGGCATGTACAAAAAAGATAAGAAAATGTCAGTCTGTTGGAGCATCAAAATTTATCATTTTTTACACGAGACAGAAAAAATATTTTTTTTTCTCAAAAACTTGTGTGCAAACATAGAACGTCTAGGTATACATGCAAACATTTATTTTAGAATTTTTGACACTTTAAAATATATTTTCACATAACGAATTCATATGCACCCGTGAGCCGAATTGGATTTCCCCTACAGTCATAGTCTATCTCTAACTTCTACATGTACACGTGTTCTAACAGCAGTCAGCAGAGCACCGAGAGAAAAGATGACAAAAGAGTGGGATTTTCCGGCATATTATGTGTTTCACTATAGAGGAACAATTGGGCTCAAAATTCTGCTAAAGCCAAGTGAACGAGAGTATGCGTGCGATGTTCTTTATGTGGTGGAGGACTCCTCTCTCTTCCTTGCAAACCTACCCGGATTCTACTCAGGATACTAGAGAAATCAAGCAGCTGGCGGACGTGAAGGGATAACGAGCGCTTCCTACCAGCAAGAAATCCTTGCTAGAAAAAGAAAATAACCTACAGAAACATGCGCTAAGCCGGCTCGAGGGTGCATCAAACTGAATTTCGATGCAGGTTTTATGAGGCTGGGGACATACTGATCAGTGTCTAAATGCAGAAGCAGACGTCGAGCCATTGCAGCCTGAATTGCAGCAATCCGGAGCATAAGCGCTATCTTACAAACTCTCGATCGGCCCGTCCATTAGAGAATGGCTATGGGAATTTGTTGGTACGTTAAATGATCTGGAACGTGACAAGTATTGTTATCTCCGGAATCATTATTGAAATGAAGGATCGGCTTCGGCTCTTGGTAGACCTAATCAAGCGCCATTATAATCTAAACACTATTCACAAGCAAAAGTTCGAAAAGAAACATATGCATTGTGCTCAACTATGAATTCTGTACAGAAATTGGGACAATGTGCAACATAACGCTCAACTGTTTTTTTGAGAGTTTCCACATTATTATTTTTCTACATGTGGAACACTAGTAGAAAACAGGACTTTCGTTCGGGAGCTGTCCGAGCATCAGTCCCAATCGCATTACGAACCGGTACTAATGGGACTAATGTGAGCATTAGTCTCGGTTCGAACGGCTAGGACGCCGCACGATTTTAGTCTCGGGTCATATGAGACATTTAGTTCCGGTTGGAGACAACAACCAGGACTAAAGGGGTTGTGGCAGGCTCCGCCGGTGCGAGCCTCTTTTTTAGATTCTCCACACGCACACCTTGGATCGCCTTTTTAGCTTTCTAAAATACAAAAGAAAATTATAGAAAATTCAAAATTAAAAATCCTTTTAGATGTAGGTAGGCTAGGTGATCTAGTTATTATGGAAAATAACTAACATGAATTTTGACTTATTTTACAAAAAAACTGTAATTTTGGTAAGATGGCTATTACTTTTGCATATGAACTCGAAAAATATATTTAATATATGAAAATCTATCTACACGAAAAGTTACATCTGATTTCACCGGGGGGGGATTTTTTTAGATTCTCAAACCGCCGAAGGGAAATATGAAATTTTTCATATTTTAGGTTTTGCAAAAAAAATATATTAAAAATATTAAAACATATTTTTTATTTGTTAAATATTAGTATTACTTTATTACTTTTGTTTCTTAAAGTAATTATTTGGAATTCAAACAATAAATAAGTGTGACATCGTGGCTAAGAGATTAATAGGATTGATATGATACTAATACCAATAAACGTGCGCGCAAAGTACTTGAAAGCAGGACGGAAGGAACTTAGAAGTTAAGAGTTGTAGTGTTGGAGCAGTTTGAGGATGAGTGATCGATCGAAAAGTTTGACCACAAGTAAGTAAATTGACTAGAGAGATTAATTGTAGTTAGAGACTAAACTAGTTAAATAACTCAAATACTAGAAATTCTAAAAAATAGAAAAATAAATTGAATGGAAAAATAAAAAAATGAATGAAAAAAATAGATGTCATAGCCTTTAGTCCCGGTTAGTGTTACAAACCGGGACTATAGGTCCTTCGCCCCAGCATGCGCCCGCAGCCCACGTGGAGAACGTTTAGTCCCGGTTCGTAACGTAACCATAACTAAAGAGGAGACCTTTAGTCCCGAATTTATAGTTTTGGTTGGAAAATCGGACTAAAAACCCTTACCAACCAGACTAATGCTCTTTTTTTTTTCTCCTAGTGAAAGCACGGAACAAACTACTACCTGATTCCAGGCAGATTCTACAATTGAATCGTAGGTTGCAGTAAGCGTGTTTCCATCCCCATTCTGCAAACACTGACCTATTGCTTTGCACTTCCTCTCCTACTCAAGCTAGATTGCAAAAAATAGTTGGTCTGACATTTTTGTATGAACGAATCTCCCTTCAAATATGTTTCCCTTCCTCGTGAGGTAAACTAAATAAAAACTTACTTTTCAGGTTTGATTAGGAAGTTCTGAGAGCAATAGTCGGTAGGTGGCTCAGTAAATTTCAGGGAAGCAATATATATATATAGGAAGGGATTCCGTAAGAAAGGCTTCAAATTTATTTCTAAGTGTTAGCGGCGGAGCTAGCTCACAACCGCAGGGAGGTAAAAGAAAAAAAATATAGGAGGAAATGACTGGACAAGGATTTTGTGCACATGGGAGTCAGTGCTTCCTTCACTTTTGGATTTTTGAAAATTTCAGATTCTCATATTTCTCTTCTTTCAAGAATTATGATATTAAATATGTAGATAGATGTGTATACGAGGATTGGAATCAAAAAAGTCTCGTCAAAAAATACGTTATATTTGTATTTTCCAAAATACAAAGTATTTTTTAATGGGACTTTTTGGACTACACTCCTCGTGTCTAAATCTATCTACATATTTAATGCCATAATTTTTGAAAACATAAAAGAGCAAGGTTTTGAAAATTTTCAAAAATCCAAAAGTCCAAGAAGCACTTGTGCTCATGTGCACATGGTACTTTCCGCAAATGACTTTATTATCTTTTTATCCAAGTCCATAAAACGTAAACGTTTTCTTTACAAATTCTCCCAAGCCTGGTGTGTGTGTATGTGGGGATGGGGGGGGGGGCAGTGGCCCCCTCTGATTTGTACATAGCTATTCTACTACTACTTATTGTGCCATAGTAGACTAGCGGGTGGTGTTTGAACCTGAAGTCTAGTGCGTTGCACTATGACGCAGTGGAAGTCGCTACGCAAGTGTCGCATATGCAACTGGGGCAATTCACAATAGTGCGCGGAACACAACTTCAGCCAGACCACCACTGTCTGTGAGTAAAAGCACGTAACCCGCATGTTACTACACATGAACAAATTAAGAAGATAATCAATAACTAGAATTAGTCATGTTGTATAATAAATGAATGACTGCATGCTTAACAAGAAATAATTCAATTTTAAAGTATAAGAAGTGGCTACCATGATTTTCTAGATTTTAGAGTGCCTTTCTACTTTGCTATTTTGGAAAACACTATATATATATTGCCATCTCTCGTACAAGTTACATTGCTTTGTGAATAGATCAATGTGATTGGCTGCCCACACATGCCCTTGAATGTTGAAATTATCTATGATTTGAAGGAACTGTTTGCTTTTTTACGGGTAAAATTGGAACTTTATTGAACATGATGGGTTATAGAGAGATCAAGGTTCAGCATCCGAAAGACATCTTGAGTGCCGGAGCCTAACCAGGAAAGTCTTCGATGTTCTACCCAAGCCAAATTAGCTTGGTAATGGCTAACCCTAACCTGACTACCCTCCACTTTACAAAACATAGACTCTATCTTGCGAAGAAAATTGTTTAATCTGTGAGACCAACTGTACAAGAGGTGGTCTATCTCTTGTAGTTGCCTTGGTCCCAGTCCGTTTCAACAATGATCCGAAGCGTGCTATGTTGTAGCGCTAGGTTCAATCCTTCAGCACAAACCCTTAGTTCGGCATCCAGTTTGTTCTCACAATCATTCAGGAAATGAGAACAGGCGAGAACCGGAGCACCATCAGAGTCACATATCAATAATCTTTATCTTTACTAGTATTATATCGCAGTTCGTATGTCATAAAAAATATTTGATGTTAAACATTCAACACATCCAGACCGTACGATCAAAAACCAACGATCAAGAAATCAGCGTCCAATCTGCGAAAGTCAGGGAAACATATTATGTACTGCCAATAACAGCAAGCAGGAATGGAGAAAATGTCTTCTGCTGCTATCTTATCTGCTGTAAAAAAGGAAAGCAAATAACGTCCATATAAAAAAAAGCAAATAACTTCACCTCTAACTTTCCACATATTCCGTCAGCGTTTAGAGCACTTGCATACCCACGACCTCTCCATCGGCATAAAAAAAAGGGGGCATCGCCGCCTCCACAGTGCAACATACCCATAGGCGGACCCAGGATTTTTTTTAAGCCTGGGCAAGCCAAAGTGTGACCAAAAAATTTCAGATGCACGCTCAACGGATGTAAACACATTGTTTCCGAAAAAGAGCATTTTTCGATAAAGAGCATATATTAATATCGCGTAGATATCAATTACACCTAGCCTCTGCAACAACATCATGCCCCAATGGCACAAAGGATGCACACAACCAAAAAAGATAGAAGAATTACAAAAAGGAAAATTCCCGCTACAGAGATCGAAAACTCTAAACATCAACTCTGACACCACCAAGACAACACCAGAAGATCAGCTTCTCCAATTGGGCGACGCCTCCATCAAGAAAACAGTGCACAAACGCTGTCATTGCCCGATCATAGATCATAGGTTTTCGGAAAAGAGAATAGACCTACCTAGCCAGCACTGTTTCACCGTGCCGTCCCGAAGTCCAAGATTCGCATCGCAGCTCCGCCGTCCACGGTCAACCGTCGTGCTCTAGCCAGAGGTTCCCGCCACATGAAGATGCGAGGAGACGAAAGCTCGTTGTCTACCATGCAGAACGAGCTAGCTTCCCACGACGGCGACGGAGGAGGGTTTTTGGCGGCAACGGCTAGGGTTTCACCCAAGCCGCCAATGGGAAGGATATGAGCCGAATATAAACATCACATAGGGAAAATTTCATGTATAAAGATGGACATGGACACACATTGCAGAAAAAGCATGATACATATATTAGTACCAAATGTGAGAATATTATTTTTCTATATGATTGATACATCTTCTAGGGTGCATTTTCGAGAAAAGAAATATGAGAATGTCAAATTTAACAACGGCGGGCCACGAAAGCTCGGAACTATTGGTTGGTACTAGACATTATTGAAGCTCCAACAATCGACTATTTGGATTAGAGTATTATATGATAATTATATAATGGTACCTCGATCGATTTCTTTATGGACGAGGATTGACAAGACGAGTCGATTTGGGAATTGGGATTCTGTGGCATCGATCGATTTTAGCTTTTTGTTTTTAGCAGACGTTCGAGTTTAGCTGGGAAACCGTCCGTAACTGTTCAGCTAACAGTGGCCCAATGTGAGTATTAAGAATATCCTGGCTCATTGTGTGGCCCGTGAAGAGCTAGCGTGGGGCATTGCCCAGGAATTGGCCAGTGTAGCCCGGGCACAGAAGCTTTTGAGAATGCTCATCGCTAAGAAAAATCCCATTGCACCCGCGTCGACTGACAGAGAAGCCCGAGTGGCCCGGGCAACAGGGAAGGTGCGTCCGCCCATGAACATACCCATGTCCTCTCCGCCGGCGTCGCCGCGACCCACCATCCACGACTCTAAACTGCGTTCGCCGCATCCGTCCCGCGCCTTCGCACCTTCTGCTTCAGGCGCACCAAACGCCTTGCCCACTGTCACTCGCCTCCGTACGCCGTGGAGGACGCAAGCGCCACCGCCGTTGTAGCTCGTCCAGGACTCAATTGTCACAGGCGCCAGGGAGACCTCACGACGTGAGTACATGCTGCCAATTTCAGGGTTGATGTCGTTAAACAATGCCGGTTGTGTAGGATAGACGATCACGATGGCTAGCTAACCATTGCTATTATAATATGTTAGTTAGGTGGTTGTAACAACCTTGTAAATCCTAACCATGTAAACCCTAAGCGCTATGCGCTGTATATATATGTCATGATGCTGACCCTGAGAGGTACGGCACAAACCAATATATACTGTTTTATATGGTATCAGTGCTATCCAGCCTACACAACCATGGCGCCCATCGTTCCACCGCCTTCGCCTTCTACTTCTCCCATCAACATCACGGCTGCTCTCAATGCAGCCATCACCATCAAGCTTGACCAGGATAACTTCCTCCTATGGAAAGCCCAAGCGCTGCCAGCCCTGTACAGCCATGATGTGTACGGGTTTGTCGATGGAACCAAGGCAGCGCCGCGGAAGAAGGTCGCTGCCGCCGAGGGTAGATCTTAGCAGGTGGCCAATCCGGAGTACGCCACCTGGTTCCGTCAAGACCAGCAGGTGCTGAGTGGCCTGTTGGGATCCCTCCCGCCGGTGGTGATGGGCCATGTCTTTCTGCTCAAGACATCGGCCGAGGTGTGGGGTGTACTCGACCGGATGTTCATCCAAGTAGAAGGCACGGATCATTCAGATCCGAAGGGCAATGGTGAAGCCCAAGAAGAGGGAAACCTCCATGACGGACTACTACAACCACATGAAGAAACTGGCCGATGCGATGGCCACGATTGCCAACCCCTTGGAGGAAGATGAGATCATCTCCTACATACTTGGTGGTCTCGGTGACGACCACGAGAGCTTCACCACCGCCATGACGGTGGTCACCACGAATAATGAGGATTTCATCCTCAGTGATTTGTACAGCCACATGTTGGCTTATGAGGCGCGCAGCAACGACCGCGCCCCTTCTCCTCAGTTTCAGCACTCTGCCAACAATGCGTATCGCGGCGGTGGTCGTGGAAACTTCCAGCGCGGTGGAGGCAATGGACGTGGCCGCGGGGACGGAGGCGGTCGCGGCTATGGAGGAGGCCGCAACGGCGGCAACGGCTACAATGGTGGCCACAACAGTGGCTACAATGGCGGCTACAACGGCGGACGCGGCGATAATTCTGGGCGTGGTGGCAACACCCAGGGACGAGGCTACAATGGCGGTGGCGGCGGCGGTGGCGGCAAGTCGACCTGCCAAATCTGTGGCGTATATGGCCACGACGCGTGCGCTGCTACTCCCGCTTCAACCACGCCATTCAACCTGAATCTTCAAATCGTGTCGCAGCCTACTCCAACTCCAACGAGCAGTACACCGGCGAGCCGTGGATCCTGGACTCTGGAGCCACAGACCACATGACAAATGACCTGGAGCGTCTTCACGTCCAAGGCAACTACAGGGGAGGCGACCAGATACAGGTTGCCAATGGAATGCACATCCCTATCTTACATGTTGGTGATTCTGTTATACCCGGTTCTAAACATCCATTACACCTCAAAAATGTTCTATATGCTCCTGCTCTTAGCAAAAATCTGCTATCTGCTAATAAACTCGGCTGTGACAATAATTGTTTTGTTGAACTTCACCCTGACTCTTTTCTTGTTAAGGATCGCACCACGAGAGCAACGCTGCTACACGGTAGATCGCAAGGTGGCCTATACTCAGTTCCTCGTCTTTCAACAGCTCCACGTCCCCAAGCTCATCATACTACACCGACCAAGGAACTGTGGCATAGGCGGTTCGGACATCCTGCCTCGCCCATTGTCCAGCCCATCCTCTCCACCAATAAACTAGTGTCTTCGCCAAATAAAGAGTCTGTCTTGCATGTGTGTGATGCTTGTCAGCAAGCAAAAGTTCACCAATTACCTTATGAATTGTCTAATCGAGTCTCTAGAGGACTAGTCCACACTGATGTGTGGGGTCCTGCTATAAAATCGTCGAGTGATTTTAGTTATTACGTAAGTTTTCTTGATGACTTCAGTAAATTTACATGGGTCTATCTTCTGAAACATAAGTCGGATGTGGGGCACAAGCATATGCGTTTACCATTCTTTTATTGCTTGTGTCCTCTTTCTTATCATTTGTGCTTATGGTTGAACTATTTGGCTTGGTTGTTTAAAACTATGTTCTATGTGTGGGCGTGAGACATATTGTTAAGGATTTCGGAATTCGTTATGGGAATTCTATATGTTGAGACTAAAGTTTATGATATGGTGTGTGACCTAAGGTATTCGGTATTCTATATCACCATATTGGTATGATCTCTATTTCTTTGTCCCAACTATATGTGATTATGTCTCTTGTTTTGTTCACGTTGCATAGCTTTTGTGTTGAGGCACCTCGTACTTATGTGTGGTGCATTTGTATTCAAATGCAAATTACTTATATGCACACATGTAGGGGGGGAGCCTCTATCCTTTGCCAACATGACGGTTCATTCTAGTAACACAATTGCAAATCCGTATATTATCATCAAACATCAAAAAGGGGGAGATTGAAAGAACATCTCTCGGATTATAGTTTTGTAGGTTTGATGACAATATATGTGATACACTAATGTGCGTTGATATAGTGCAGAAATTATTTGTGGTTGAATTTGTGTTGAGAAACAAGAGAAAAGGAAGCAGGAAATTTATCACAGGCCGGATAATCCGGGGCCGGATATTTGCAAAATATTCGGCCCCTGAAAATGGCTAAGGACTTTTGCGACAGGCTCTCAGTACACCCTAGATCCAGGCCGGATATTTATGGTCGGCCCAGATAATCCGGGGGGCCGGATAATACGACCCTTACTTAGGCCAGATAATACGGCCCTTACTTAGGCTAGATAATCTGCCCACAAAATTCCTGCAACGGCTCGATTTTGAGAGGGGTATATATATCCCCCTTCTTCCTCTACCTCAAGCTGCTCATTTTTGGTCAAGTTAATCCACCATTAGAGCCACACCAAGAAATACAAGATTCACTAGATCTCCTCCTCCAACCATCCAAAGCTCTTGATCTTTTGAGAATCGAAGGAGAAGACCCCGATCTACATCTTCACCGAAGCGATTTACATTTTCCCCTCATTTGATTGAGGGCCCCTTTGCTAGTGTTCCATTTGGAAACCATAGTTGCTTGTGGTTGATTTGTTCTTGTTATTGTTGTTGTGTTGTTACAGATATTGGGAGCCTCCAATTCGGTTGTGGATGTGTGCCCCAAGAACATTGTAAAGGCCCG
>NC_061510.1:230647347-230663031 GCF_022539505.1 Lolium rigidum | reverse complement strand
CCAAGAAAAAGCACATAAGATGTGGCCGAATAAAAATATAGTTTCAGGGGAGGAACCTGATAATTTGTCGATGAAGAAGGGATGCCTTGGGCATCCCCAAGCTTAGACGCTTGAGTCTTCTTGATATATGCAGGGGTGAACCACGGGTGCATCCCCAAGCTTAGAGCTTTCACTCTCCTTGATCATGTTGCATCATACTCCTCTCTTGATCCTTGAAAACTTCCTCCACACCAAACTCGAAACAACTCATTAGAGGGTTAGTGCACAATATAAATTGACATATTCAGAGGTGACACAATCATTCTTAAAACTTCTGGACATTGCATAATGCTACTGGACATTAGTGGATCAAAGAAATTCATCCAACATAGCGAAAGAGGCAATGCGAAATAAAAGGCAGAATCTGTCAAAACAGAACAGTTCGTATTGACGAATTTTAAAATGGCACCAGACTTGCTCAAACGAAAATGCTCAAATTTAATGAAAGTTGCGTACATATCTGAGGATCATGCTCGTAAATTGGCGTAATTTTCTGAGCTTCCTGCAGGGCAGTGGGCTCAGATTCGTGACAGCAAAGAAATCTGGAACTGCGCAGTAATCCAAATCTAGTACTTACTTTTCTATCAACGGCTTAACTTGGCACAACAAAACTCAAAACTAAGATAAGGAGAGGTTGCTACAGTAGTAAACAACTTCCAAGACACAAAATAAAAACAAAGTACTGTAGGTAAAAACATGGGTTGTCTCCCATAAGCGCTTTTCTTTAACGCCTTTCAGCTAGGCGCAGAAAGTGTGTATCAAGTAACATCGAGAGATGAGGCATCAACATCATAATTTGTTCTAATAATAGAATCATAAGGTACCTTCATTCTCTTTCTAGGGAAGTGTTCCATACCTTTCTTGAGAGGAAATTGATATTTTATATTACCTTCCCTCATATCAATAATAGCACCAACGGTTCGAAGAAAAGGTCTTCCCAATATAATTGGACAAGATGCATTGCATTCAATATCCAAGACAACAAAATCAACGGGAACAAGATTATTGTTAACGGTAATGCGAACATTATCAACTTTACCCAAAGGTTTCTTTGTAGAATGATCAGCAAGATTAACATCCAAATAACAATTTTTCAGCGGTGGCAAGTCAAGCATATTATAAATTTTCTTAGGCATAACTGAAATACTTGCACCAAGATCACATAAAGCATTACAATCAAAATCTTTAACCTTCATCTTAATGATGGGCTCCCAACCATCTTCCAGCTTTTTAGGAATAGAGGCTTCGCGCTCTAGTTTCTCTTCTCTAGCTTTTATGAGAGCATTTGTAATATGATGCGTGAAAGTCAAATTTATAGCACTAGCATTAGGACTTTTAGCAAGTTTTTGCAAGAACTTTATAACTTCAGAGATGTGGCAATCATCAAAATTCAAACCATTATAATCTAAAGCAATGGGATCATCATCCCCAATGTTGGAAAAAATTTCAGCGACTTTATCACGAGTGAGTTTCAATGAGTTTTAGCGGTTTCGAGTGCAGTTTTCGCGCTTTGCATTAGAAGTGGAAACATTGCTAACACCAATTATTTTATTAGTATGAGTAGGAGGTGCAGCAACATGTGTAGCATTAGCATTACTAGTGGTGGTAATAGTCCAAACTTTAGCTACATTTTTCTCTTTAGCTAGTTTTTCATTTTCTTCTCTATCCCACCTAGCACGCAGTTCAGCCATTAATCTTATATTCTCATTAATTCTAACTTGGATGGCATTTGCTGTAGTAGTAATTTTATTATGATGATTCTCATTAGGCATAACTTTCGATTTCAAAAGATCAACATCAGAAGCAAGACTATCAACTCTAGAAACAAGAATATCAATTTTATTGAGTTTTTCCTCAACAGATTTGTTAAAGGCAGTTTGTGTACTAATAAATTCTTTAAGCATGGCTTCAAGTCCAGGGGGTGAATTCCTATTATTGTTGTAAGAATTTCCATAAGAATTAGCATAACCGTTACCATTATTATAAGGATATGGCCTATAGTTGTTACTAGAATTGTTCCGGTAAGCATTATTGTTGAAATTATTATTTTTAATGAAGTTTACATCAACATGTTCTTCTTGTGCAACCAATGAAGCTAACGGAACATTATTAGGATCAATATTAGTCCTATCATTCACAAGCATAGACATAATAGCATCAACCTTATCATTCAAGGAAGAGGATTCCTCAACGGAATTTACCTTCTTACCTTGTGGAGCTCTTTCCGTGTGCCATTCAGAGTAGTTGATCATCATATTATCAAGAAGCTTTGTTGCTTCACCAAGAGTGATGGACATAAAGGTACCTCCAGCAGCTGAATCCAATAAATTCCGCGAAGAAAAATTTAGTCCTGCATTGAAGGTTTGGATGATCATCCAAGTAGTCAGTCCATGGGTTGGGCAATTTTTAACCAGAGATTTCATTCTTTCCCAAGCTTGAGCAACATGTGATAAATTTAGATCTTATATTGTTGATTCAAAAGTTACAATTCATACTGATCATGCTGCAATTAGATACCTTATGACAAAGAAAGATGCTAAGCCGAGGCTTATTAGATGGGTACTTCTTTTGCAAGAATTTGATTTACATATTGTAGATAGGAAAGGTGCTGATAATCCTGTTGCTGATAATTTGTCTAGATTGGAAAATATTGCTTATGATCCTGTTCCTGTTAATGATAGTTTTCCAAATGAACAATTGGCTGTAATAAAGGTGAGCTCGCGAGACAGTCCTTGGAGACCTGAGTGAGGCCTTTGTGGTGTTGGTCTGGCCTTCGTGGCGACCACACTCCTTGATACGTCCAATTTGCATCACTATTTTATATCATAATTTGCTGTTATTCATTGATATATTTCATATTGGGACACAATACTTATGTTATTTCATCTATTTTGCATGTTTCATGATTATTTGGAGATCGAGCACCGGAGCCAGGATTCTACTGGAAAAAGCACCGTCAGGATGCAATATTTCGGAAGATCAAGCTGTGGAAGGAAGTTTTACGAGAAAATCCTATTTTTCCGAGATGACGGAGGAAGCCGGAGAGGGAGCCAGCCTGGACCCGGGGTGGGCCCACACCATAGGGTGGCGCGGCCCATGGCTCGGCCGCGCCACCATGTGGTGTGGAGCTCCCTCGGCCTCTTTCGCCTCCTTTTCTTCGCGAAACCCTTCGTCCCGAAGACCTAAGCCACGGAGGAAACCTCACGAAGGGTTACAGCCGCCTCGCGGGGCGGAGAGACACCGGAGAGAAAAGAGCTCTCCGGCGGGCAGGAATCCGCCGGGGAAATTCCCTCCCGAGGGGGAAATCGACGCCATCGTCACCGTCATCGAGCTGGACATCATCTCCATCACCACCATCATCATCTCCACCATCATCACCGCCATCTCCACCGCTGGACATCGTCACCGCTGTAGCAATTTGGGTTTGATCTTGATTGTTTGATAGGGGAAACTCTCCCGGTACTGATTTCTACTTGTTATTGATGCTATTGAGTGAAACCATTGAACCAAGGTTTATGTTCAGATTGTTATTGATCATCATATCACCTCTGATCATGTTCCATATGATGTCTCGTGAGTAGTTCGTTTAGTTCTTGAGGACATGGGTGAAGTCTAATTGTTAGTAGTGAACTATGGTTGAGTAATATTCAATGTTATGATATTTAAGTTGTGGTGTTATTCTTCTAGTGGTGTCGTGTGAACGTCGACTACATGACACTTCACCATTTATGGGCCTAGGGGAATGCATCTTGTACTCGTTTGCCAATTGCGGGGTTGCCGGAGTGACGAAACCTAAACCCCCGTTGGTATATCGATGCGAGGAGGGATCGCGGGGATCTCGAGTTTAAGGCTGTGGTTAGATTTATCTTAATTACTTTCTTGTAGTTGCGGATGCTTGCAAGGGGTATAATCACAAGTATGTATTAGTCCTAGGAAGGGCGGTACATTAGCATAGGTTCACCCACACAACACTTATCAAAACAATGAAGATTAATCAGGTCGTATGTAGCGAAAGCACTAGACTAAAATCCCGTGTGTCCTCGAGAACGTTTGGTCATTATAAGTAAACAAACCGGCTTGTCCTTTGTGCTAAAAAGGATTGGGCCAATCGCTGCAATTATTTCTCTCGCATTTTACTTACTCGTACTTTATTCATCTGCTACATCAAAACCCCACGAATACTTGTACGCGTGAGCATTTACGGTGAATCCTTCATCGAAGCTGCTTGTCAACACCTTCTGCTCCTCGTTGGGTTCGACACTCTTATTTATCGAAAGTACTACGATACACCCCCTATACTTGTGGGTCATCACTCCTCCAAACGTAGATGTACTTCCCCTCAAAAGGAAGGAACTAGGGAATCATCTATGTGTCTCCGCGTGCTCCACTCTCCGTTACCTCTATCATTAATAGCTCTATTTTTTTCTAGCCATATCTTGCTTAGTTGTATATCTTGTCATATAGGTAAATTTACATAGTTGCATATGAATTTACCTTTGCATCAAGCCTAAATTGAAAAAGAACTAAAAATTGGTTAGCACCTAATCACTCCCCTTTAGGTGCGGCATACGATCCTTTCAACCATGTTGGCACAAGTTCTCTATTTTGATTCGCGACAGAACAGATTTTGAATCTACCTAGGCCGGCTAGCAAAAACAAATAAAATGACACACATTTTTTTGCTAGGTTTGCTTGCATAATCGAAATATCTAAGAGGAACATATCTGATTTATGCATTATGGATGTTAGAAATGGATTACTTCGATTTTTCTAATAAACTTAGACATTTTATTTATAATATTTGGAGCTATAGAATTAAAGTTATGAATTTTCAAAGTTTACATTATTAATACATGTAATTTGAATTATGTGCATATTTTAATTATCTGAAATAGTGAACCAAGTTTATATATTTGAAATATGCAAAAATTTATGAGCACTTTTCATATTTAAAGTTTTCCCATTTGAATTAGTATTTAAAAGTGATGATGGTTTTAAAAAGTTTATATTTGAAGTATTCAAACATTTCTGAGCACTTTTCATATTAATTTTTTTTCCATTTGAATTAGTATTTAAAAGTTAGGAAGGTTTTAAAAAGTTCATATTTGAAATATTCAAATATTTATGTGCACTTTTCATATTAATAGTTTTTCTATTTGAATTAGTATTTAAAAGTTATGAAGATTTGAAAAGGAGATTTTTTGAAAACTACGAGGCGTGAGGCATAATTTACATTCAAAACTTGAGGACCTATCTGCAAAATAACGGACCATGCACCGTCTAGCGCCGCCACGTCAGCCTGGAGACTGGATTCCACGTGTCAGAAGCGGTGTCAATTTAGAATCAATTCGTGTTTAGTGGTTTTTGCAGAATCTACAAAAAGAAATATGGTAGATTTTTGCTTCGAAAACATAAAGTGATACAAAAAAATAACATTTAGCTAGAAATGTGGTGGTTCTATGCTAACAACTCGCCAAATCACCCATTACTATCCACGATAGGGTACAATTCATTTTCAGAGCTTCGTTCTTAGTCTATTGAAAACTAGCAATTTCACATTTATATTGGAACGGAGGGAGTACAAGATAAAAGAATCGACTGAGGTTCATCCGTTCCGAAATGTAAAACATGAACGGCATAAGTAGCTAAGAGCGATAATCTTTAAGGTTTGTAGTATGATTGTATCTGGTGGAGCAGTAGATGAAATGCAACAAGTTGAGCACGCTGAGAGCAGCCATGAACCAGAAGAAGTAGTCAAGGTGCCCTTCGTCGAGCTTGTCCGGGATCGGGATCCACCCGGGTTTACCGCCGCCGGTGGTGGCCGACGCGACTGCGCAGACCAGGGCGGAGTTGAGGTAATTCCCTCCGGCGATGGCGAGGTGCGCGAGCGCCGAGCCTAGGCTCTTCATGGAATCCGGGGACTGGTCGTAGAAGAACTCCAGCATGCCGATACTGGCGAACACCTCCGCCACGCCCAGCACCGAGTAGCACGGCGCCTGCCACATGATGCTCATCGCTGGGGCCGCCGCTATCAGCCGCCTCGCCTCGACCGACGCCGCGTACGCCATGGCGGCCGCCGACAGCGCGAGGCCGACGCCGATGCGCTGCAGTTGGGTGAGGCCCCGATCCTCACCCGTGACGCGCCGTGCGAGCGGCACCAGCACGGCATCGTAGACGGGGACACAGATGAGGACGGTGGCGACGTCGAAGGTGGACATGGCAGCGGGCGGCACGGTGAAGGCGCCGACGCGGTTGTCCAAGACTACGCCCTGCTCGACCAACGTCGACGACATCTGCGCCGTCACCGCGAAGAAGATGAGCAGCGACGCCCACACGGGGGCCATCCGCAGCAGCATCTTCAGCTCCTCCACCTGTGACACAGTGCACAGCCGCCACGGGCCCTTCTTCTCCGACGATGGCAGTACGATCGCAGCCTTGTCAAAGAACCTGAATTTACTCGTGTGCCCATCTGCTCCTTCATTTTCATGCAGGGCCGAATTATCATCGGGAAGCTGGAGGCGGTAATTCCTT
Organism: Lolium rigidum; assembly: GCF_022539505.1. NCBI lineage: Eukaryota > Viridiplantae > Streptophyta > Magnoliopsida > Poales > Poaceae > Lolium > Lolium rigidum. Next base: position 230,656,461 of record NC_061510.1, on the reverse strand, counting down.
GCGGCAGCCACAAGAAAGACCCCGATGAAGGGGCTGCCACTCGTTCGCTTGTACCTGTAAACCTTCCCGCCGGTGACGAACACACGGCGAGGCCAAAGCCCATAATCACCGTCGGAATCGCAAACCCAACGCTCCAGCCGTTGTTGTCCTGCACCAAGACGATCACGATGGCCGAGAACAGCGAGCAGATGTTGATCGAGAAGTAGTACCAGTTGAAGAAGGAGCCCTTGGCCACCCGCTCCGCTGGGTCCGCGCTGTCAAACTGATCGGCGCCCAGGGTCGAGCTGCAGGGCTTGATGCCTCCAGTGCCAAGGGCGGCAAGATAGAGCCCCAGGTAGACGGCGACACGATGAATGCCGCTGTTGTCGGAAGAAGGCAGGAACAGTGGAAGCGTTGCTGATACTGTCGTAATGAGCATCCCCTATCACACGAGAATATTCAGAACAGAGTTCTGCACATTACTTGGCAAACAAATCTCCATACTGCACATTATTAGAAAAGGAACAACATTTTCGTTTGCCACACTTACGATGGCGTACACGGAGAGGAAAATTAGGATGGTCGAGTATCTTCCCCAGTATGTGTCGGGCTGTCGGCCAAGAAGGCTCCAATGAGCGGCGTGAAGAAGCAGGTACCGATCCAAGCCGACGCGCTCCTTGCCGCGCCGGCATTGCTCTCGTGGAGCTCGGTGGTGAGGTAGGTGACCAGGTTCCTAGCGACCGCGAAGAAGCACAGGCATTCGCTGAATTCGGCGCCTGGTTCAGGCTCAACATGCAGTTACTTCAGTTGGCCAAATTAACATGGAGAACTGCACGAAGCAAAGTGTTTTTGACTGGTTGTCTGTCGGAAGTATACCTAGGATGAAGAAGCTGCTTGAGAGCAGGCTGTTTTTTGGAGTCAACTGTTCCATCACTTGTGTACCTTGAACCTTCTTCCTGGATAACAATGCAAAAACTGAAATTTGGCATGCTATGTCACACGGAAACGTAGTACTAGTAGGCTCAATTTCCAATTAAGCGCGGAAGAGAATGTCACCTGAAAACTCGGCGCTTAATTTCCAGTTAAGTGTGTGAGCTGCTGTTTTCAGGGAGGGAGCCAGAGAATGAGAAAGAGAGAGAAGCGGGGAGAATTGTAGAACAAATTAACTGCATAAGAGAGAGAGAAAGATAGAGAGAGACCTGAGGGAGGATGGATGAGCTATGGATCAAATAATCGGAGGAGCTTCTTCTGTTCTCCTTTGCTCCTAACCCACGGTTCTGAAAAATTAGAGCTGCTCCAGCTTTTAGTATTCATTTAATTCGTGAAATATAAAAATACCACAGCGTAAATCTTTGGCTAGAAGTCCATCTGACCCGTGGAGAAGTATTTCCTAGCGGTGGAGTTAGCCTGGCCACGACGGTGAGGATGGCTATGGCGGCAGTGCTGAACCACTCGACACTGCCGTGACGTTTCCAAACACCGGGTAATTAAAAATCTTGAACCAGTTTTCAGATCCATATTTAGATACTACTAGAATTACGAATTCATTACGCACCCAAAAGAGGAGCGGATTAGAAAAGTTAACTGCAAGCTGCTCTAGCTTTTGATACACAAACATAAAAACATGGAGCGTCGTAATTTACATCGCTACTGATTTGACTTCATCGCAACGCGATTTACATTCGTTCTCGTCGCCGCGCAAATTGAGTTGTAGCTCGCTGCCGCCACCGCCAGGAGCTTGCTGTCGCCGCCACTACTTCTCACGCCGCACAGCATTTCACCGCGCCACACAGCATTTCACCGCGCCAGAGGAGATGGAAGACGTGGCCACACAGCATTTCACCGCGCTTCTTGGCGAGCCTGCTGCTAGGGAATTCACCCTCAACCTGGAGCCGTTGCATTTGCCTGCCTTGGACTTAACGCATCTGGAGCTGCCGCTCGGCCGCCATTCGTACCCTTCCTGCAGACAAGGCGCCGGGGCCTGACGGATTCACAGCTAGGTTTTTCCAAACCTGTTGGGCCACTGTAAAGGATGCGGTCATGAGGGCTGTTAGCTGCTTTGACTCTAACGATGCCAGGGGTTTTGCGCGCCTAAATGATGCTTACATAACGCTGCTACCAAAGAAGGATGGGGCTATTAATGTGGGGGATTTTCGACCGGTCAGTCTTATTCACAGCATTGCCAAGATAGTCTCAAAGGCCATGGCCATGAGGCTTGCTGATCCGATTGCCCAGCTTGTGGATTCAAATCAGAGTGCATTCGTCAGAGGGCGCTCGATACAGGATAACTTCTTCATGGTGCAAAACTCGCTCTGGAATCTGCACAGAAAGCGAGTGCCGGCGCTCATGCTTAAGCTTGACATTGCGAAAGCGTTTGACTCCGTCTCTTGGCCATTCCTAATTCAGATCTTGAGGCATAGGGGCTTCGGTCCGAAGTGGATTGCGAGGATCATCACACTGCTGACAACGGCCAACACTAGGGTGCTTATCAATGGTGGAGCGGGACAAAGATTCTGGCATGCTCGGGGATTAAGGCAAGGTGATCCGATCTCGCCCACGCTTTTCATTGCAATGATGGACACTCTCAACGCGGTGGTGAGGCTGGCGGAGGAGCGGGGCGTTTTTGCGCCTTTCACGGGGACAGGGATCAAACATCGTCTATCACTATTTGCGGATGACGTGGTGCTGATCATCAAGCCCACGCCCCAGGAAGCGGAGGCGGCGGTCCAGATTATGCAGGTCTTTGGCACCGCTTCAGGGTTACAATGCAACTTGGCTAAAAGCACCGTGTCACCTATCCGCTGCGAGCAGATCGACCTCGCCCCCATCGTCGCCCTGCTCAATTGCCCGGTGAAAGCTTTTCCTATCCAGTATCTGGGACTGCCGCTCTCCCCGATTCGCCTGTCCAAGACCGATCTGCAGCCGTTAGTGGACAAGCTTGCTCGACATGTGCCGACGTGGAAATCAAAGCTGCTTGAGCGCAGCGGGCGTCTGGTCCTGATCAACTCCACCCTGACTGCCACCCCCGTTTACCACATGTTGTCATTGGACCTGCCGCCATGGTTTTTCAAATGCGCAAACAAGCTGATCAAGGGTTTTTTCTGGTCCGCGGCTATGGAGGCAAGAAGGGGTCAATGCGTTGTGGCCTGGGACTCTGTGTGTACCCCCAAATCATTAGGTGGGCTTGGTGTCAAGAATCTGCGCCTTCTGAATCTGGCGCTAAGAATAAGGTGGAGATGGATGGAATTTGGGGAGGATGACAAGCCATGGCAGGGCCTCTCCTTCAGAATTCAGGACGAGGCGGAGGAGCTCTTTCAGACAGCGATGGAGTGCAGGCTTGGGGATGGACATAGGCTCAAATTCTGGACTGACAGATGGATCGGGGGACGCAGTGTTCAGCAGATCGCGCCCAACCTCCTTCGCCTTGTCAAGCCTGCTAGGCTGACCGACTGTGTCGCTGATTGCCTCGTGCAAAACAGGTGGGCACAGGCCTTCCGCGGCACCCCCTCGGTTCAGGCGATCGTGGAGTTTTTCTCGCTCTGGGATTTGGTACAGGACTTCGCCATCGACGGCCTAGTGAAGGACAATGTCACTTGGAGGCAAACACCGAGCGGATCTTACACGGCGAAATCGGCTTACGAGCTGTTCTTCGTCGGCAGGACTGCTCTAGTCGGTGCACGGGAGCTGTGGACGGCTGGGGCGCCACTTAAGCACAAGATACACATGTGGCTGGTTCTCAGAGATCGTCTATGGACCGCAGACAGATTGGCGAGGCGAGGGCTACAGCACAACCCACTGTGCCCGCTTTGCTGCCAGGAAGCAGAAACGATCGAGCACATTACGGTGCAATGCTCATACTCCAGGGAGGTTTGGTATCACATATTCCTGCCAAGACGGTTGCATCGTTTCACTCCTTCGGCGGCGGCGGAAATAAAGTTGTGGTGGCCGGCGGTTTCAGCGGGGGTGCCTCGCAAGCAGAGGAAGGAGCTAAATGGCCTCATTGTCCTGATATCCAGGGAACTATGGCTTGAGCGAAACGCCCGTGTATTCGACAAGAGTGCCACCATGCCGATGGAGCTCTGCAAACGGATCAAAGGAGAATTCGCACAATGGGGTAGAGCTAGGCTTTGGGATGCCGGCGGTGGAGTGGACTCTAGGGTAGCGAGAATCACAACCTAGTGGTGTGTGGGTGTTGGGGAGGGGTCGAATCGTTTCAGACTTGACCTTTTCCCCTTGCTTGTAATGAATCTCTTTCTTCCTTAATGAATGAAGACACGCGACACTCGCGCGTGTTCTTGAAAAAACTTCTCACGCCGCCTCACCCATGACGAAGTTGGTTGAGGCGGCCACAACAAGTTTCTGGCGGCAGCGGCAACAAGCTACAATTCGATTTTCGTGGCAGCAAGAATGATTCAGACAAGTTTGACTCCAGGTAAGTTCATTCGTTTGCCGGCAGCCTCGATTTGGTGGCGGCAGGCGTGAATCACGCTGCGATGAAGTCAAATCGGGGAGAGTCTGGCCATTAGGAAACATGCCCGAGAGAGGAGGGGGAGAAAGATAAAACGTGCGTAACATTTTGGTCACTTGTCGGTGGCACTGTGACGTAAATAAACAACCAATCCATATTTTTGTGTTCCGCGGAACCAACTCCACGTATTTGTACCTAAAGCTGAAACAATTACACGTAATTTACCAAAAGCTGGAGCAACTCCACAGCTCAAAACAAAAAAGCTGGAGCGGCTCCAACTTTTTGAGAACCATGGAGTTGAGGGGGACACCGGAGCAATCACGAACCTACACATGACGAAATAGGCAGCATAGGTTTCTCTTTCCGCCTCCTGCTTGCTTCTAAAAAATTGACTATTTTTCTCCGCCGGTCTCCACTCCACTAGCAAAGCTATCTAACCTACAACGTGCAGATGGGCATAGATGAAGGGGAATCGACAAAGGATTGTGGACGGATATGTGACCTGGTGCCGCACACTTCGTGATGGAGCATCTATTGGCACTTGTAGCACATCCATGTGGTCAGTCACGGATAGCGAGCTTTTTTATATAGAAGAAGATTATTGCAGAGCCATATACACCACATACCAACATAAAAAAAGAGGTAAATACACTTGTAGTACCACATCTTGTTCCGGATGTGCAAATTAGTACCACGTATTGCAAAACGTGTGACCGGGTACCAAAACTTACAAACCAGTCGCCGTTTTGCAATATGTGGTACTAATTTGTACATCCAGAACAAGATGTGGTACTACAAGTGTATTTACCTCTCAAAAAAACACAAGTTGTATTTCATTTAATCAAAGAAGATTAGACCATTCAAAAAAAATATTATAGGGACGAGATCTTTGCATCCTGCTACGCCAGCCTGCGAAACAAAATAGGTATCCTTCTTTTTCATAAAATGGGTGGTCTGCTTATACGAAATTGATATATCCTAAGCTAAAGAAAGAATTAGATAAACATGTTGGTGGTCTAGAAAAAGCTAAGAAAATCAAGCCGGAATGGGGCCGGTGCAATAGAATTGGCGGGAGTATATTATGGCAGCAAACCAAAACCCTCCTCCAAGAAGAATTGTGCTATGCCCCCCACTTCTGCTCGTAAAAATAAGGCCTGCAATTTTTTCTCAAGGTTGGACAATATAGAAAGCTTTAACATCCACACAAAGTATTCACTTTCATGCACTAATACTTTCGTAATCTATACTATTACTAGTTGAATGACTGTCCGTTGCTATGGATTAAAAAAATCGTCATAATATTTGTTGTGTTCTCAACCTTGTTTTAATAAACACCTTATCTCCTTCAGGCAGTTCATTCCAAAATTGTACTATCAATACCTTGGTGATGCACACAGTTCAAAACCAATCAAAGAACAGGGAAAAAACAAAAGGCTTGGGCCTCAACTTTCAAAAAGGACTAAATAATGTATGCAATAGTTTGTTGGTTTAGTTTATAGTGACAGAGCTTCTCAGATTCATCAACAAAAGCGTTCTCATACCGACACATTGCGTTAATATATTCATGAAACACATCTGCCATGTATTTATGTCGTAGACGCAACCTTCACCTCCTTTCCATGTTCATCTCGCTACAGGACGTCACTACGGAAATCGTCAATGTGCCGATGGCTAGGATCTGTGCCGACGGCTTTTTGTCAGGGTCGTCGGCCCTGACAAAAGACAACCTCGGCCTTTTTAAGTTTCAAACGGATGGCAGAAAATGATAAAAAGTCAAAACATAAAATCTTTTGAGATTTATGTATGTTACGCAACCTACTAATAGGGGAAATTAACAAATTTGAATTTTAACTTTTTTTGCAAAATAGTTTATTTCTCGGTAAAATGACATTATCTTCTGCATACGACGTCGGAAAAAATGTATAACCTATCAAAATGATCGTCTCAAAAAGTTATATCCAATTTCAACGCCTTCGGCCATTGCATTATTTTTAGATTATCAAAATTCCAAAGGGAAATATGAAGGCATGAAGACTTTAGTTTTTGCCAGAAATTCTTTATTTTACATTTTATGTTTTCTAAAAGAAATTAAATTTTAAAATTAAATTTTGTATAAATATTATTATTACTTAATCAATGATGTTTATTTAAATAATTGTATAATAAATAATTACGATATCATGATCTAAGAGTTAATAGGATTGATATGATAGTATTATCAATAGGGAAATCTTCAATGGTGCAGGTGCGGAGCGCGCATGGCTATCCTCACCATTCATTTCCATCCAAATCTAGATGTTTGACTTTTCTTGTTTGGCTCTATCTTCCCTACATGCACATAGTCCAAAACTTTGAGTAATCTCTTCCAGAAAAGACAAAAATCCTCTCAAAAAAAACACTGTTTTCTCTCCAAAATTTTTCTACTGTGCATGAGGTGCGCACTGAGCATCACACGTGCTCTGAAAAACTGCTCTCTTATCAATAAGGATTCATTTCATTCATGGAAGCTCAATCGGAAAAAAAAGAAGAAGTTAAGTGTGCTTGGACTGGAGTACTGTGAGGATGGGTAATTTTAACTAAGATTAAGTGTAGTTAGAGTTAAATGATCCATGTGAAAGGTTTTGAAAAATGGATTTTTTTAAAATTTTCTTTTTTGAAAAAATCGAGCTAGAATTGCCAAACGGCCGTTAGTTCTATGCCGACGGCAAAAGCCATCGACACAGGAGCCGATAACCAGCCTGTGCAGACGGTAAATGAGACTGTGCCGAGGCCATATTGTGCCAATGGCGAGGTGCCGACGGCGGCTGTTGGCAAAGGCCTATGCCGATGACACCCTGATGAGGTGTGCCGATGGCCGGTGGCCGACACAGTGGCGGAGCTGGCATGTAAGACATGGGTGCAAATGAACCCATTAAATGTGGGTTCTAACTTAGAGGCGGACCCAGGAATTTTTTGAAGCCTGGGGGCGCCGTAAGGTAACTAAATTTTTTCTCAGACAAATATACCCATTGAATGGAGAAAATCGTGTTTTTCACAATATTTTTAATGCGAAAACACAAATACAATACATTGCATGTTCATTACACATTTCAATGTTCAAAAATTCACAACACATTTGAATGTTATTCGTTGATTTATTTTCTAAGAGTGAAATCATACAATATTTCATCGAGATTATATATATCATCCACCTCATGCTTCTCTCTTTTTCATTTGCAACATTTGTTTGTAGCGGTGGTTGTTGTGCGCTTCTTGTATCAACCAAAAATCTTCAATTTCTTTCATCAGTGATTAATCAACACTCCAAGCCATTAGAGTTAACCATTTAAAAACTTATAAGGAAATACAATTCAACTCAAGTTGAGAAATTCATTTCCAAAATTGAGTACACTAATCAAAAATTGTGGGATATACATTTTTATTGGTTGTGTAAAAACAAAAAAAAATCTTCGGAGAAGCTATTTTTGTGCATCAAAAATTGTCTTTTTTTGCACAAGTCACAATAAATGTTATTTTTTCGCAAGACTTTGTGTGTGGGCAAAGAATATCCAGATGTACATATAGAATTTTTAACTAGATTTTTTAACATTTTAAAATATTTTTCTGGGCAAGTGTGTCTACACCTAATATGAGCTAAAATGGATTTCTGAACCGATTGAGTCTAGGGCTCAGTTGCGTAGTGCCCTGCTGTTCCTGGACTGTCGCTCATTGACTGATCGTTATGGTAGCAGTATTCGAACTCTAGAATGCATGGAGGCACAAGGTGGCCATCAGACAAACGTGCAAGGCTGCAACCTGCATGTGCGGCTTGACATCTTAGTTTGCATTAGTCAAATGTTCACACCTAGAAGGTTTGTACGTGCAGCTCACTTGTAGTATAAATAGGGCACTCTTGTATCATTTCACAGCACACCAAGTAGTGAAGAAAATAAGCAAGGAAAAGCAGCAAGCTTAGAGCATCTCCAGTCGCGTCCCCCAAACCGTCCCCCAAAGCGATTTGGGGCGCGCCGGACAAAAAAAGCGTTCCAGCCGCGTCCCCCAAAGCCTTTTTTTGTCCGGCGCGCCCCTATATGGTGTCCGGCGCCCCGAGCCCGTCCCCGTCCCACAGGGGACGCACCGGGGACGCCGGACACAACGAAAAGCGAGGCGGGGAGTGACGGGGCCGACCCGTCAGCCGGCACATTTAATTTAAACCTAACCGCCGCCTACCTCGCGACGGAAGTTATTGGCGCGCAGCCGACGGTGCAGCTTCCCGCGAGGGCGCAGCGACGCGTCCCGCCGCGCCCAGCTCTCGCGTGCCGGCGTCAACGAGCGCCACCGCTCCTCCGCCTCCCTCCGGCCTATAAAAAGGGGCGCCTCTCATCGTCCCTCTCACACACAAACCCTAGCGCCTCTCTCCCAAACCCTAGCCGCCACCATCTCTCAACAAGACTCGACGCTATGTCTGGTAGAGGCGGAGGCCGACCTCGCGGCCGCGGCCGTGGTCGTGGTCGTGGTCGTTGTAATGTCCCAGGTTTAGAGACGATCGAGGGGTAGATTTTAGAAAGGGATGTGCATTGCATTGCAAATTCTGGGGAAATTTCGCGCTTTTAAACAAAAACTGTATCGAAGGGGGACAAGTTTCTCTCTCGACACCTTACAAGGTTAGGGTTTCGAGAGTGCGACAA